>NC_092278.1:13027784-13072784 GCF_036320965.1 Panulirus ornatus
AACATTATAGTAAAACAGAAGGCTCCTCCCCACCCACCACTATACATGGAAACATTATAGTAAAACAGAAGGCTCCTCCCCACCCACCACTATACATGGAAACATTATAGTAAAACAGAAGGCTCCTCCCCACCCACCACTATACATGGAAACATTATAGTAAAACAGAAGGCTCCTCCCCACCCACCACTATACATGGAAACATTATAGTAAAACAGAAGGCTCCTCCCCACCCACCACTATACATGGAAACATTATAGTAAAACAGAAGGCTCCTCCCCACCCACCACTATACATGGAAACATTATAGTAAAACAGAAGGCTCCTCCCCACCCACCACTATACATGGAAACATTATAGTAAAACAGAAGGCTCCTCCCCACCCACCACTATACATGGAAACATTATAGTAAAACAGAAGGCTCCTCCCCACCCACCACTATACATGGAAACATTATAGTAAAACAGAAGGCTCCTCCCCACCCACCACTATACATGGAAACATTATAGTAAAACAGAAGGCTCCTCCCCACCCACCACTATACATGGAAACATTATAGTAAAACAGAAGGCTCCTCCCCACCCACCACTATACATGGAAACATTATAGTAAAACAGAAGGCTCCTCCCCACCCACCACTATACATGGAAACATTATAGTAAAACAGAAGGCTCCTCCCCACCCACCACTATACATGGAAACATTATAGTAAAACAGAAGGCTCCTCCCCACCCACCACTATACATGGAAACATTATAGTAAAACAGAAGGCTCCTCCCCACCCACCACTATACATGGAAACATTATAGTAAAACAGAAGGCTCCTCCCCACCCACCACTATACATGGAAACATTATAGTAAAACAGAAGGCTCCTCCCCACCCACCACTATACATGGAAACATTATAGTAAAACAGAAGGCTCCTCCCCACCCACCACTATACATGGAAACATTATAGTAAAACAGAAGGCTCCTCCCCACCCACCACTATACATGGAAACATTATAGTAAAACAGAAGGCTCCTCCCCACCCACCACTATACATGGAAACATTATAGTAAAACAGAAGGCTCCTCCCCACCCACCACTATACATGGAAACATTATAGTAAAACAGAAGGCTCCTCCCCACCCACCACTATACATGGAAACATTATAGTAAAACAGAAGGCTCCTCCCCACCCACCACTATACATGGAAACATTATAGTAAAACAGAAGGCTCCTCCCCACCCACCACTATACATGGAAACATTATAGTAAAACAGAAGGCTCCTCCCCACCCACCACTATACATGGAAACATTATAGTAAAACAGAAGGCTCCTCCCCACCCACCACTATACATGGAAACATTATAGTAAAACAGAAGGCTCCTCCCCACCCACCACTATACATGGAAACATTATAGTAAAACAGAAGGCTCCTCCCCACCCACCACTATACATGGAAACATTATAGTAAAACAGAAGGCTCCTCCCCACCCACCACTATACATGGAAACATTATAGTAAAACAGAAGGCTCCTCCCCACCCACCACTATACATGGAAACATTATAGTAAAACAGAAGGCTCCTCCCCACCCACCACTATACATGGAAACATTATAGTAAAACAGAAGGCTCCTCCCCACCCACCACTATACATGGAAACATTATAGTAAAACAGAAGGCTCCTCCCCACCCACCACTATACATGGAAACATTATAGTAAAACAGAAGGCTCCTCCCCACCCACCACTATACATGGAAACATTATAGTAAAACAGAAGGCTCCTCCCCACCCACCACTATACATGGAAACATTATAGTAAAACAGAAGGCTCCTCCCCACCCACCACTATACATGGAAACATTATAGTAAAACAGAAGGCTCCTCCCCACCCACCACTATACATGGAAACATTATAGTAAAACAGAAGGCTCCTCCCCACCCACCACTATACATGGAAACATTATAGTAAAACAGAAGGCTCCTCCCCACCCACCACTATACATGGAAACATTATAGTAAAACAGAAGGCTCCTCCCCACCCACCACTATACATGGAAACATTATAGTAAAACAGAAGGCTCCTCCCCACCCACCACTATACATGGAAACATTATAGTAAAACAGAAGGCTCCTCCCCACCCACCACTATACATGGAAACATTATAGTAAAACAGAAGGCTCCTCCCCACCCACCACTATACATGGAAACATTATAGTAAAACAGAAGGCTCCTCCCCACCCACCACTATACATGGAAACATTATAGTAAAACAGAAGGCTCCTCCCCACCCACCACTATACATGGAAACATTATAGTAAAACAGAAGGCTCCTCCCCACCCACCACTATACATGGAAACATTATAGTAAAACAGAAGGCTCCTCCCCACCCACCACTATACATGGAAACATTATAGTAAAACAGAAGGCTCCTCCCCACCCACCACTATACATGGAAACATTATAGTAAAACAGAAGGCTCCTCCCCACCCACCACTATACATGGAAACATTATAGTAAAACAGAAGGCTCCTCCCCACCCACCACTATACATGGAAACATTATAGTAAAACAGAAGGCTCCTCCCCACCCACCACTATACATGGAAACATTATAGTAAAACAGAAGGCTCCTCCCCACCCACCACTATACATGGAAACATTATAGTAAAACAGAAGGCTCCTCCCCACCCACCACTATACATGGAAACATTATAGTAAAACAGAAGGCTCCTCCCCACCCACCACTATACATGGAAACATTATAGTAAAACAGAAGGCTCCTCCCCACCCACCACTATACATGGAAACATTATAGTAAAACAGAAGGCTCCTCCCCACCCACCACTATACATGGAAACATTATAGTAAAACAGAAGGCTCCTCCCCACCCACCACTATACATGGAAACATTATAGTAAAACAGAAGGCTCCTCCCCACCCACCACTATACATGGAAACATTATAGTAAAACAGAAGGCTCCTCCCCACCCACCACTATACATGGAAGCATTATAGTAAAACAGAAGGCTCCTCCCCACCCACCACTATACATGGAAACATTATAGTAAAACAGAAGGCTCCTCCCCACCCACCACTATACATGGAAACATTATAGTAAAACAGAAGGCTCCTCCCCACCCACCACTATACATGGAAACATTATAGTAAAACAGAAGGCTCCTCCCCACCCACCACTATACATGGAAACATTATAGTAAAACAGAAGGCTCCTCCCCACCCACCACTATACATGGAAACATTATAGTAAAACAGAAGGCTCCTCCCCACCCACCACTATACATGGAAACATTATAGTAAAACAGAAGGCTCCTCCCCACCCACCACTATACATGGAAACATTATAGTAAAACAGAAGGCTCCTCCCACCACCCACCACTATACATGGAACATTATAGTAAAACAGAAGGCTCCTCCCCACCCCACCACTATACATGGAAACATTATAGTAAAACAGAAGGCTCCTCCCCACCCACCACTATACATGGAAACATTATAGTAAAACAGAAGGCTCCTCCCCACCCACCACTATACATGGAAACATTATAGTAAAACAGAAGGCTCCTCCCCACCCACCACTATACATGGAAACATTATAGTAAAACAGAAGGCTCCTCCCCACCCACCACTATACATGGAAACATTATAGTAAAACAGAAGGCTCCTCCCCACCCACCACTATACATGGAAACATTATAGTAAAACAGAAGGCTCCTCCCCACCCACCACTATACATGGAAACATTATAGTAAAACAGAAGGCTCCTCCCCACCCACCACTATACATGGAACATTATAGTAAAACAGAAGGCTCTCCCCACCCACCACTATACATGGAAACATTATAGTAAAACAGAAGGCTCCTCCCCACCCACCACTATACATGGAAACATTATAGTAAAACAGAAGGCTCCTCCCCACACCCACCACTATACATGGAAAGCATTATAGTAAAACAGAAGGCTCCTCCCCACCCACCACTATACATGGAAGACATTATAGTAAAACAGAAGGCTCCTCCCCACACCCACCACTATACATGGAAGCATTATAGTAAAACAGAAGGCTCCTCCCCACCCACCACAATACATGGAAGCATTATAGTAAAACAGAAGGCTCCTCCCCACCCACCACTATACATGGAAAGCATTATAGTAAAACAGAAGGCTCCTCCCCACCCACCACTATACATGGAAACATTATAGTAAAACAGAAGGCTCCTCCCCACCCACCACTATACATGGAAGCATTATAGTAAAACAGAAGGCTCCTCCCCACCCACCACTATACATGGAAGCATTATAGTAAAACAGAAGGCTCCTCCCCACCCACCACTATACATGGAAACATTATAGTAAAACAGAAGGCTCCTCCCCACCCACCACTATACATGGAAACATTATAGTAAAACAGAAGGCTCCTCCCCACCCACCACTATACATGGAAACATTATAGTAAAACAGAAGGCTCCTCCCCACCCACCACTATACATGGAAACATTATAGTAAAACAGAAGGCTCCTCCCCACCCACCACTATACATGGAAACATTATAGTAAAACAGAAGGCTCCTCCCCACCCACCACTATACATGGAAACATTATAGTAAAACAGAAGGCTCCTCCCCACCCACCACTATACATGGAAACATTATAGTAAAACAGAAGGCTCCTCCCCACCCACCACTATACATGGAAACATTATAGTAAAACAGAAGGCTCCTCCCCACCCACCACTATACATGGAAACATTATAGTAAAACAGAAGGCTCCTCCCCACCCACCACTATACATGAAACATTATAGTAAAACAGAAGGCTCCTCCCCATCCACCACATACATGGAAACATTATAGTAAAACAGAAGGCTCCTCCCCCACCCACCACTATACATGGAAGACATTATAGTAAAACAGAAGGCTCCTCCCCACCCACCACTATACATGGAAACATTATAGTAAAACAGAAGGCTCCTCCCCATCCACCACTATACATGGAAACATTATAGTAAAACAGAAGGCTCCTCCCCACCCACCACTATACATGGAAACATTATAGTAAAACAGAAGGCTCCTCCCCACCCACCACTATACATGGAGACATTATAGTAAAACAGAAGGCTCCTCCCCACCCACCACTATACATGGAAACATTATAGTAAAACAGAAGGCTCCTCCCCACCCACCACTATACATGGAAACATTATAGTAAAACAGAAGGCTCCTCCCCACCCACCACTATACATGGAGACATTATAGTAAAACAGAAGGCTCCTCCCCACCCACCACTATACATGGAGACATTATAGTAAAACAGAAGGCTCCTCCCCACCCACCACTATACATGGAAACATTATAGTAAAACAGAAGGCTCCTCCCCACCCACCACTATACATGGAAACATTATAGTAAAACAGAAGGCTCCTCCCCACCACCCACCACTATACATGGAAGCATTATAGTAAAACAGAAGGCTCCTCCCCACCACCCACCACTATACATGGAAACATTATAGTAAAACAGAAGGCTCCTCCCCACCCACCACTATACATGGAAACATTATAGTAAAACAGAAGGCTCCTCCCCACCCACCACTATACATGGAAACATTATAGTAAAACAGAAGGCTCCTCCCCATCCACCACTATACATGGAAACATTATAGTAAAACAGAAGGCTCCTCCCCACCCACCACTGTACATGGAAACATTATAGTAAAACAGAAGGCTCCTCCCCACCCACCACTATACATGGAAACATTATAGTAAAACAGAAGGCTCCTCCCCACCCACCACTATACATGGAAACATTATAGTAAAACAGAAGGCTCCTCCCCACCCACCACTATACATGGAAGCATTATAGTAAAACAGAAGGCTCCTCCCCACCCACCACTATACATGGAGACATTATAGTAAAACAGAAGGCTCCTCCCCACCCACCACTATACATGGAAACATTATAGTAAAACAGAAGGCTCCTCCCCACCCACCACTATACATGGAGACATTATAGTAAAACAGAAGGCTCCTCCCCACCCACCACTATACATGGAAACATGATAGTAAAACAGAAGGCTCCTCCCCACCCACCACTATACATGGAGACATTATAGTAAAACAGAAGGCTCCTCCCCACCCACCACTATACATGGAGACATTATAGTAAAACAGAAGGCTCCTCCCCACCACCCACCACTATACATGGAAACATTATAGTAAAACAGAAGGCTCCTCCCCACCCACCACTATACATGGAGACATTATAGTAAAACAGAAGGCTCCTCCCCACCCACCACTATACATGGAGACATAGTAAAACAGAAGGCTCCTCCCCACCACCCACCACTATACATGGAAACATTATAGTAAAACAGAAGGCTCCTCCCCACCACCCACCACTATACATGGAGACATGATAGTAAAACAGAAGGCTCCTCCCCACCACCCACCACTATACATGGAAACATTATAGTAAAACAGAAGGCTCCTCCCCACCACCCACCACTATACATGGAGACATGATAGTAAAACAGAAGGCTCCTCCCCACCACCCACCACTATACATGGAGACATGATAGTAAAACAGAAGGCTCCTCCCCACCACCCACCACTATACATGGAAACATTATAGTAAAACAGAAGGCTCCTCCCCACCCACCACTATACATGGAGACATTATAGTAAAACAGAAGGCTCCTCCCCACCACCCACCACTATACATGGAAACATTATAGTAAAACAGAAGGCTCCTCCCCACCACCCACCACTATACATGGAAACATTATAGTAAAACAGAAGGCTCCTCCCCACCCACCACTATACATGGAAACATTATAGTAAAACAGAAGGCTCCTCCCCACCACCCACCACTATACATGGAAACATTATAGTAAAACAGAAGGCTCCTCCCCACCCACCACTATACATGGAGACATTATAGTAAAACAGAAGGCTCCTCCCCACCACCCACCACTATACATGGAGACATTATAGTAAAACAGAAGGCTCCTCCCCACCACCCACCACTATACATGGAAACATTATAGTAAAACAGAAGGCTCCTCCCCACCCACCACTATACATGGAAACATTATAGTAAAACAGAAGGCTCCTCCCCACCACCCACCACTATACATGGAGACATGATAGTAAAACAGAAGGCTCCTCCCCACCACCCACCACTATACATGGAGACATGATAGTAAAACAGAAGGCTCCTCCCCACCCACCACTATACATGGAAACATTATAGTAAAACAGAAGGCTCCTCCCCACCCACCACTATACATGGAGACATTATAGTAAAACAGAAGGCTCCTCCCCACCCACCACTATACATGGAAACATTATAGTAAAACAGAAGGCTCCTCCCCACCCACCACTATACATGGAAGCATTATAGTAAAACAGAAGGCTCCTCCCCACCCACCACTATACATGGAAACATTATAGTAAAACAGAAGGCTCCTCCCCACCCACCACTATACATGGAAACATTATAGTAAAACAGAAGGCTCCTCCCCACCACCCACCACTATACATGGAGACATGATAGTAAAACAGAAGGCTCCTCCCCACCACCCACCACTATACATGGAGACATGATAGTAAAACAGAAGGCTCCTCCCCACCCACCACTATACATGGAAACATTATAGTAAAACAGAAGGCTCCTCCCCACCCACCACTATACATGGAAACATTATAGTAAAACAGAAGGCTCCTCCCCACCACCCACCACTATACATGGAGACATGATAGTAAAACAGAAGGCTCCTCCCCACCACCCACCACTATACATGGAGACATGATAGTAAAACAGAAGGCTCCTCCCCACCCACCACTATACATGGAAACATTATAGTAAAACAGAAGGCTCCTCCCCACCACCCACCACTATACATGGAGACATGATAGTAAAGCAGAAGGATCCTCCCCACCCACCACTATACATGGAGACATGATAGTAAAACAGAAGGCTCCTCCCCCATCTACCACTCCCTCCGGGGCACATCAGCAAGCAGGACAAATGCTATGAGTCAACACTGTATAATACAGAACGTATATGTTGACACGAAACTTCATCTGGGAAGAATGAATAACGAAGCACAGACATCATTACAGACGCTGGGTACTGCAGGCAAAAATTACTTCCGTTGGTCCTGTTATGAAATAATAGATAAAATATATGAAAAGTATTTATTCTCGAACACGATTATCACTGACGATAATAATACTTAATCTCTGATAACTAATAATATTGAAGTATTAGTCAAGTTGTAAATGTGGGGGATTATCTTCCCATTAGGGAAGTCATAAGGTAGCTTAGCAGATTTTTTATAACTCAAATGGTTAATAAACAATAACTATGCACCAATGTTTCTAGTTATGATATCTCGAAAGTGAAAATGACCATGTTATCAAAACCATCGGCATCGAAAGGTATTCGATCTCTTTAAGATGTGCGTTTTGTTTTTAGTGGAGTCGTTCTTGATGAGATTTATTTCAGAGAGAAGAAACTGGTCCTCTTCGGTTGGTGTATGAAGTTCAATTTATTCCCACAGTGTAAGCTGTGGCTCACACCTATGATCGTGCGATGAGACTGCACATCCCAGAGCAGTGCTTTGTCATGTGAGACATAAACAATGTCAAGTGTTGCTCCCTTATGATGGTACAAGGGTGAATGACTGTGTGAGAGAGAGAGAGAGAGAGAGAGAGAGAGAGAGAGAGAGAGAGAGAGAGAGAGAGAGAGAGAGAGGAAGGGTGCTTCATCTACAGAGAGTCTGAACATCTCGCAACATCACCGTCAAGATGGTGTTCAGCAGGAGCCACACTACCATACAAGGTGGGAGCCGCAGAAGGAGGGTTGGGGGGACATGACGCCCCGGGTACCACTGCCAGTCCCCTTACCACTACCACCTGCCAAACCCTCTACCACCACCACCACTATCCTCTACCACCACCCGTAACACTACCACCACCTGTAACACTACCACCACCATCCTCTACCACCACCCGTGACACTACCACCACCATCCTCTACCACCACCCGTAACACCCTATACCACCTCTTATCAACACCCGTGACACCATCTACCACCACCCGTATCACCCTGTACCATCACCCATAACATCCATCCGTATTAAGCTCTACCACAATCTGACACTATTACCACCACTTGTGACACCATCAACCTACTACCATCACGACCATCATCATCATTTTCCTTTTTTCCCCCCAACTGTTGGTACAGGGTAGTAGGGAACTAACTCGTGAGTGTGGGGAAGAGGATACAAGCTCTGCGTCCACAGTGAAGCAAGGTGTTGACCAGAAACGTGTAGGTCATCAAGATAACTTGATCAGACTGCAGAGAGCAAAGCCCGAAATAAGGAGAGAGAACACTTAACACTCCGGAAAGGTGGTTCGATGCCTTACCTCACTCCCACCTCTGAGCTTCAATAGGATCCCCCATCATCGCACGCCATCCAGTGCGGCCCAACGGACGGGAGTAGCAGGCTTACCGAGATGTCTACTTTCCCGCTTCGTCAAATCGCCCTCGGGAACTGGTACCCGACATGGGCGCCTAGGAAGCACACGACCAGGACCCGCTCCACACCGACGCACAAAGGGGTCACCAACCCATGCCAGCCCGACACCAGGTGTTACAGGCAGACTGACCGATCTTAACCTGTGCTCTTGGACCACATCCTGTAATGGGTCCAAGGCTAGGGCCTTCACGGAGCACACCTCGAGGTCACGGTACGAAAGGCCTAGAGAGCATTTGTACTCTCCTGACATCATGCGCCACGCCAGTGCTGAGTAGATGACGTGACCCTCACGAAGTCTTTACCGGTTAACTCCCGTACGCCCTGGAGGACTTCCACGGCACCGTCATAGCTGCATCTGTGTTCGTGTGCAGCTGAGAATGCAAAGCAAACTCCAGAGACTTGGGCGTCAATGATGACAGTCTCTGTACCTTTGGAGGCCACAACGTCTGCCTTCCTAAAGGGAGGAGGATACGAGGCTCACAAAACACATCGTATCCCTTCTGTCTCAACCGGCCGGCCACAGACGACGCACTGATGTTGTCGTGCCTTTTAACGCTAAGTCCCGTGGGGCACGTGGGCATACCTGAGCGATATGCCCAAGCGTATCGGGCATGTGGCATGTGTCACAGAGGCCGGAGATCTCGGGTCGGCCTCTCTCAGCCCTGGCGGGGGTAGGTAACGTGTCTGCCCTTGCTTGGACTGCCTTAACACAGTCATCGCCCGTTTGTAGACGGGTGGGTCCCACTGGTGACCCATCTGCTATCCTGGGGTACGGCTGCAGATGCAACGAGACCCATCCAATCACAAGTGCTGACTAGGTTCGACCTCCATGCGTGATGACATTCGTTTTTATAGCTCGCCTGGCAACCAGCAATGCATGCAGGGCCCGACCAACTCTGTAATTTCTTCCTAATTACACGTTCCCGGACCACTGCCTGGATTACAGGGTCATACGAGGTGAGCAATTTTTCGAACCTGCATGGCCCTACCCCCGCCACACACCCGCCCCAAAATAATGCACGTCACGCACAGCGTCCTGCCCTTCGCCCACGACGGTGCGCGGTATCTATCTACTGGTCACGACGCGGCTGCGCTCTCACCTCGCCCACATACGTACACATGCAACTACGTAAAGTCCCTCCCAAAAAAGTATCAGGCGCCCTAGGCCTTAAGTTTCTAATAATCAACAACTGGCTAACCGAGATTAACACTTGACTTTGCTGCCACCTTGATGCAGTTGTATACTGCATCAGTTTGGCAGCGAGGTTTTAATCTCGGTCGGCCAGGTATAGATTATTAGACACTATTTGAGGCCCGGGAGGGCAGATACATTTTTGGGAGACTGTATATTACACCCATATAGTACAGGAATATATTCTTTATGTTGGATTAGACGGCACGGGCGACTAAATGCCCTAATCAAGGCAATATCATTTACACCATATATATATATATATATATATATATATATATATATATATATATATATATATATATATATATATATATATATGACGAAGCTGGGAGCAGGTTTTCTCTAATGTATACATAATTCAATACGACAGCATATTTTTTTTTTTTCATTATTATACTTTGCGCTGTCTCCCGCGTTAGCGAGGTAGCGCAAGGAAGCAGAAGAAAAAAATTACCCAACCCACCCACATACACATGTATATACATACACGCCCACACACGCACATATACATACCTATACATTTCAACATTTTTTTTTTTTTTTTATACTTTGTCGCTGTCTCCCGCGTTTGCGAGGTAGCGCAAGGAAACAGACGAAAGAAATGGCCCAACCCACCCCCAAACACATGTATATACATACGTCCACACACGCAAATATACATACCTGCACAGCTTTCCATGGTTTACCCCAGACGCTTCACATGCCTTGATTCAATCCACTGACAGCACGTCAACCCCGGTATACCACATCGATCCAATTCACTCTATTCCTTGCCCTCCTTTCACCCTCCTGCATGTTCAGGCCCCGATCACACAAAATCTTTTTCACTCCATCTTTCCACCTCCAATTTGGTCTCCCTCTTCTCCTCGTTCCCTCCACCTCCGACACATATATCCTCTTGGTCAATCTTTCCTCACTCATCCTCTCCATGTGCCCAAACCACTTCAAAACACCCTCTTCTGCTCTCTCAACCACGCTCTTTTTATTTCCACACATCTCTCTTACCCTTACGTTACTCACTCGATCAAACCACCTCACACCACACATTGTCCTCAAACATCTCATTTCCAGCACATCCATCCTCCTGCGCACAACTCTATCCATAGCCCACGCCTCGCAACCATACAACATTGTTGGAACAACTATTCCTTCAAACATACCCATTTTTGCTTTCCGAGATAATGTTCTCGACTTCCACACATTCTTCAAGGCCCCCAGAATTTTCGCCCCCTCCCCCACCCTATGATCCACCTCCGCTTCCATGGTTCCATCCGCTGCCAGATCCACTCCCAGATATCTAAGACACTTCACTTCCTCCAGTTTTTCTCCATTCAAACTCACCTCCCAATTGACTTGACCCTCAACCCTACTGTACCTAATAATCTTGCTCTTATTCACATTTACTCTTAACTTTCTTCTTCCACACACTTTTCCAAACTCAGTCACCAGCTTCTGCAGTTTCTCACATGAATCAGCCACCAGCGCTGTATCATCAGCGAACAACAACTGACTCACTTCCCAAGCTCTCTCATCCCCAACAGACTTCATACTTGCCCCTCTTTCCAAAACTCTTGCATTTACCTCCCTAACAACCCCATCCATAAACAAATTAAACAACCATGGAGACATCACACACCCCTGCCGCAAACCTACATTCACTGAGAACCAATCACTTTCCTCTCTTCCTACACGTACACATGCCTTACATCCTCGATAAAAACTTTTCACTGCTTCTAACAACTTTCCTCCCACACCATATATTCTTAATACCTTCCACAGAGCATCTCTATCAACTCTATCATATGCCTTCTCCAGATCCATAAATGCTACATACAAATCCATTTGCTTTTCTAAGTATTTCTCACATACATTCTTCAAAGCAAACACCTGATCCACACATCCTCTACCACTTCTGAAACCACACTGCTCTTCCCCAATCTCATGCTCTGTACATGCCTTCACCCTCTCAATCAATACCCTCCCATATAATTTACCAGGAATACTCAACAAACTTATACCTCTGTAATTTGAGCACTCACTCTTATCCCCTTTGCCTTTGTACAATGGCACTATGCACGCATTCCGCCAATCCTCAGGCACCTCACCATGAGTCATACATACATTAAATAACCTTACCAACCAGTCAACAATACAGTCACCCCCTTTTTTAATAAATTCCACTCGATCAAACCACCTTACACCACATTTGAGGACAATATGTGGTGTGAGGTGGTTTGATCGAAATAGTAATGAAAGGGTAAGAGATGTGAGGTAATAAAGAGTGTGGTTGAGAGAGCAGAAGAGAGTGTTTTGAAATGGTTTGGTCACATGCAAAGAATGAGTGAAGAAAGATTGACAAAAAGGTTATATGTGTCAGAGGTGGAGGGAACGAGAAGTGAGAGACCAAATTGGAGGAAGAAGGATGGAGTGAAAGGGATTTGGAGCAACCGGGCCCTGAACACACAGGAGTGTGAAAGGCGTGCATGGAATAGAGTGAACTGGAACGATGTGGTATATCGGGGTCGACGTGCTGTCTATCGATTGAACCAGGGCATGTGAAGCGTTTGGGGTAAACAATGGAAAGTTTTGTGGGGCCTGGCTGCGGAAAGGGAGCTGTGGTTTCGGTGCATTACACATGACAGCGAGAGACTGTGTGGACTAATGTGGCCTTAGTTGTCTTTTCCTAACGCTACCTCGCGCGGGGGGAGGGGGGGTGTTGTTTCATGTGTGGCGGGGTGGCGACAGGAATGGATGAAGGCAGCAAGTACGAATATGTACATGTGTACATATGTATATGTCTGTGTATGCATATGTATGTATAGGTTGAAATGTAAAGATATGTATGTATATGTGCGTGTGTGAAAGTTCATGTATATACATGTGTAAGAGGGTGGGATGGGCCATTCCTCGTCTGTTTCCTTGCGCTACCTCACTGACGCCGGAGACGACGAATAAGTGTAATGATAAATCATAAAATAACCAATCGAGGGATTCGATTCCTGGGTAGGTTGTCTGGCTGTCTCAGCCACACGAAGGTTACGAGACACACACACACACACACTAGACTTCTAGTGTGTTTATGTGTATCCCAACATCAATGACATATTTGCCACACCATCGGTGCCGCGTGAGATTAAAGTCCATGCTACCCATTCCGTATTTTTTTTTTCAATTTCCAAAAGAGGGAACAGAGAAGGGGGCCAGGTGAGGATAATCCCTCAAAGGCCCAGTCCATTGTTCTTAACGCTACCTCGCTAACGTGGGAAATGGCGAATAGTTTGAAAAAAAAAAAATATATACATATATATATATATATATATATATATATATATATATATATATATATATATATATATATATATAATTTTTGTTTCATACATATTCGCTATTTCCCGTATATGAGAGGTAGCGTTAAGAAAAGAGGACTGAGCTTTAGAGGGAATATCCTCACTTGGCCCACGTCTCTGTTCCTTCTTTTGGAAAAATTAAAACGGGAAGGGAGGGTTTCCAGTCCCCTGCTCCCTCCTCTTTTAGTCGCCTTCCATGACACGCAGGGAACACGTAGGAAAGTATTTTCTATAAATAGTGTGCACCTGATGAGGTGAACTGACTTCACGTAAAACATGTCGTGCCACGTATAGAAAAAATACATGTTAAATGAAATTGTACGAACTCCTACTGAAGTGTGATTTCACCTTCATAACCATCATCACAGACTAATGTGATCAACTAGAGAGAGAGAGAGAGAGAGAGAGAGAGAGAGAGAGACAGACAGACAGACAGACAGACAGACAGACAGACAGACAGACAGACAGACAGACAGAGAGAGAGAGAGAGAGAGAGAGAGAGAGAGAGAGAGAGAGAGAGAGAGAGAGAGAGAGAGAGACAGACAGACAGACAGACAGACAGACAGACAGACAGAGAGAGAGAGAGAGAGAGACAGACAGACAGACAGACAGACAGACAGACAGACAGAGAGAGAGAGAGAGAGAGAGAGAGAGAGAGAGAGAGAGAGAGAGAGAGAGAGAGAGAGAGAGAGACAGACAGACAGACAGACAGACAGACAGACAGACAGACAGACACACACAGAGAGAGAGAGAGAGAGAGAGAGAGAGAGAGAGAGAGAGAGAGAGAGAGAGAGAGAGAGAGAGAGAGAGTTAATGAGGTGGCCTTGATTAATTACCCATGCCATCTGAATCACCATAAAAAATTCACTCATTTGGTGCTACTTTTATTAAGGATCTGCACCACGAAATGCGCAAAGAACACTGGATAGCCAAAGGGAAGAGTTGTTGTGTAAGGGAAAATATTTGAATAGGAAAAAAAATGCGCAAATTATTAGACAATCATTACCCTGCTCTTGAGAAAATTAATCCAAGCAATGTGTGCTAAGTTTCACGTAATTACAGAACTGTACAACATGTCCGACCGTACGTACATGTTCAAATGGTAGACAATCGTACGTGGTATGTGAGGGCATTCTATCCAACATCGAACACGTATGAATAATGGACCACAAGAATGATGATAATAACACTTGACATAACACTGAACCAAATGCAGTAAAATATAACATGCAATGTTTTTTTTTTTTTGTGATGTTTGCTTTAGAACGATACCAGAGTTTTCCGAATATTCGCATATTGCTATATATTTCAATATACTCACGCCATCTTTTAAATTACATAAATAGCAAGCGACAGGAATATAGAAGTACATTGAAAGACCCCCCCCTCCAATTGTAAGCTTTTCAATCTTCTGTAATATTACCAAATAAGAGTAGGGTTACCAATACATGTCCTCAACCAGGAGAACACGTCGGTAATAATGTTCCAGAATGTGCACCACAGCAGGAGTAGTAATGCTTTTATTGTGGTTGTAAACTAAACATCAACATCGATGGGTGACAGGGTGGAGGAACCCCCTGTGTGCGCCTCCTGTGATCCAGGACACAACATGGGAGGAGGGCGCAGTCATCGATCTTGATCCTGGTATACAACAGAGGGACGTGATACAAGGTATAAACACACAGGTCCATCCGTACATATGTATACAAATGTTACGTGGACAGGTCATGGCCTGGTAAAGGTTCGGTACAGTATGAAGATATCTTCAAGGTCATTGGTGTCATTAAATCAGCAAGGATGTCTTTAAGGATATCAGCATCATTAAACCTGTAATAAAGTTCTCAAAATACCAATGGGCTTTGAGGCACGATAATATATTCTAAGACATCTAATTACGTTATGTTCATGAGTGTGTGTGTGTGTGTGTGTGTGTGTGTGTGTGTGTGTGTGTGTGTGTGTGTGTGTGTGTGTGGCAGACCCTACTCTTAGAATATTCAGAATCAAAGTATAACGCGACTTGCCACATGTATCGGTACCTTAGGCATGTACGAGTGATCATATGATCTCTGGAGGTGGATTATGACCTTTGTGCTGGGCCAAGTATGACGGAAGGGCCTGGTGGCAGACAACCACTGTTTAGCGAGGTGATGTCGACACAGTCACGACGCTTATGCCTGACATGTGAAAGCATTCATTTGTAAGGCATTATCACAGGTTTCAAATCAACAGCGAGTGAATGACGAGAGGAACAGTTTCCTGCTGGGCATTTCCTCCCAAGAGCCAAGAAAGTCCTGGTTCAGGAAGTAAAACAGCTGGACAACATATGACAGTGTTATGAGAACACTGTGCAGTCGTGTGTGGGTGGAGCTGAACCAAACTGCAGAGTCCTTCATGATGGGAGAGGAGGAGTATGTCATCACTGTAGACAGCACTGCTGGCTAACACCTTATCATCAGCTGCGTGGGTACGCTCTCACGAGACGTTCACATATCAGTCCTTATAAGATATGAGGTCTGAGTCTAGTAGAATAAAAACACAAATCAGTATTACGAAAAATGATGTCATACGTCATATAATATTATCACAAAGAGATATAATGTCTATCCCAACTGTGCTTATGTCCTGTCCGTAGGCAAGAAGCTCAGACAGTTACAGTGCGCTTCCCTGTCAAGGTAGGAAACCATACAGCTATACAGTTGGGTGGAGATGATGTGTGTCAGTCTAATAAGGATGATACGCACATAAGACTTTATGGAACAGTCAAACGTGAGAGAGATCAATCGTAACGGATCAGAATTAGGTGCGGGTATAGGTAGGGTGATATACTTCGTGCCTGGGTAGTAGGAGGAAGAGCATACTGAAGGCTTCATGTTGAACACATCGAGGCGAGGATCAGCGGCAAGCTTGGCATTCACAATGTGTCGACTTTCACCATTGGTGACATCATCATCATCATCCCCTGGCGCGGTGGCCTTGCCTTAAGAGAGCGCATGCGTTGTGCTTCAGGCATGATAAGGGAGACGCGATCCATCTCCAGTTGATTCCTGTGAGCAATGTCTGTGTCAAGTCCAGTGGAAATGGAGTAAGGGCGGCAGGTTCCTAAAAGTGATTTGTGCTGATTTCCTTCCATACTTGACTTGTGTGTATATGTGTGTGTATGTGTGTGTGTATGTATGTGTATGTGTGTATGTGTGTGTGTGTGTGTGTGTGTAGGCATCGATGACCAGCAAGAGGGCGATGCCATCAATCAGTCGCACTTGGTTTACATCCCACGTAATTCCTCGAGGATTATACCTAATCATCTTGATGGTCATGATGGCAGGCAGCAGCTGCAGATATCCAGACCTAATCTTCAAGAGCGTGAGATGGTTCGTCAGGAGTTCAGGTCTTCTCAGGCGGCGTTCTTTGGGCTTTGGTCTTTGCGCTTCTTTGTTCCTTCCTGGCGAGTTCGCAGCACAAAGCAATGGTGTGAAGATCTTCAGCAGCAACAACTACACCAGAGGAGGAGTCAGCACTTGTGGCGTCGTGCGCAGCGTACCATCATCATGAAAGTGGCAGGGAATGGCGATGCAACGTCACAAGAGAGGTATTACAGAAGCTTCGAGGAAGTATACTTCAAGTGAATAAGGGAGTCACCAGGGACAACTTCATGCCCGACAGATACACCTAAGAACGAGAGGGAGGACTGCTGTGAGATCTGTGTTGAGGCTATCCAGTATGTGGTTCAGATGTACGCCAGAGAGCGAGACATTGACCACTGGTGAGAGGAGTCTGGGGCCGCCATCTGGTTGCAATGGGGTGTCCCAAAGAGCATTATGTCCAGAGATAAGGTCCTTTATCTAGGCGAGTTCCTTTGAGCCCGAGGCGGAGGCGAAGTTGGGTACAGGCAACTTGACCTAATTGACCTTATCTAGTCTACGCGTTGTTGATATAATGATAAAAGCCATTGATAGCAACTCTGAAGTGCTGATAGTGGTTCTCAGGGCAGTACAATTCACACACGAAATCATGAAAGATGCAGTTGTGAACAATGGTAACATGAACACTACCACTGGGGCTATGTAAGTAATACCCTGAAACTCTGTCAACACAAGTGCTGTGTGCTTGTGGGAGACACAAGTGCTGTGTGCTTGTGGGAGACACAAGTGCTCCGTGCTTGTGGGAGACACAAGTGCTGTGTGCTTGTAGGAGACACAAGTGCTGTGTGCTTGTGGGAGACACAAGTGCTCCGTGCTTGTGGGAGACACAAGTGCTGTGTGCTTGTGGGAGACACAAGTGCTGTGTGCTTGTGGGAGACACAAGTGCTGTGTGCTTGTGGGAGACACAAGTGCTGTGTGCTTGTGGGAGACACAAGTGCTGTGTGCTTGTGGGAGACACAATTGCTGTGTGCTTGTGGGAGACACAAGTGCTGTGTGCTTGTGGGAGACACAAGTGCTCCGTGCTTGTGGGAGACACAAGTGCTGTGTGCTTGTGGGAGACACAATTGCTGTGTGCTTGTGGGAGACACAAGTGCTGTGTGCTTGTGGGAGACACAAGTGCTCCGTGCTTGTGGGAGACACAAGTGCTGTGTGCTTGTGGGAGACACAATTGCTGTGTGCTTGTGGGAGACACAAGTGCTGTGTGCTTGTGGGAGACACAATTGCTGTGTGCTTGTGGGAGACACAAGTGATGTGTGCTTGTGGGAGACACAAGTGCTGTGTGCTTGTGGGAGACACAATTGCTGTGTGCTTGTGGGAGACACAAGTGCTGTGTGCTTGTGGGAGACACAAGTGATGTGTGCTTGTGGGAGACACAAGTGCTGTGTGCTTGTGGGAGACACAAGTGCTGTGTGCTTGTGGGAGACACAAGTGCTGCGTGCTTGTGGGAGACACAAGTGTTGCGTGCTTGTGGGAGACACAAGTGTTGCGTGCTTGTGGGAGACACAAGTGCTCCGTGCTTGTGGGAGACACAAGTGCTCCATGCTTGTGGGAGACACAAGTGCTCCATGCTTGTGGGAGGTACAAGTGCTGTGTGCTTGTGGGAGACACAAGTGCTGTGTGCCTGTGGGAGACACAAGTGCTCCATGCTTGTGGGAGACACAAGTGCTGTGTGCTTGTGGGAGACACAAGTGCTGTGTGCTTGTGGGAGACACAAGTGCTGTGTGCTTGTGGGAGACACAAGTGTTGCGTGCTTGTGGGAGGCACAAGTGCTGTGTGCTTGTGGGAGACACAAGTGCTCCATGCTTGTGGGAGACACAAGTGCTGTGTGCTTGTGGGAGACACAAGTGCTCCGTGCTTGTGGGAGGCACAAGTGCTGTGTGCTTGTGGGAGACACAAGTGCTGTGTGCTTGTGGGAGACACAAGTGCTGTGTGCTTGTGGGAGACACAAGTGCTGTGTGCTTGTGGGAGACACAAGTGTTGTGTGCTTGTGGGAGACACAATTGCTGTGTGCTTGTGGGAGACACAATTGCTGTGTGCTTGTGGGAGACACAAGTGCTCCATGCTTGTGGGAGAGACAAGTGCTGTGTGCTTGTGGGAGACACAAGTGCTGTGCGCTTGTGGGAGACACAAGTGCTCCGTGCTTGTGGGAGACACAAGTGCTGTGTGCTTGTGGGAGAAACAAGTGCTGTGTGCTTGTGGGAGAGGCTCCCAGAGGCAAATCATACCCGGTGAACTGTGTTGCGTACGACGGCTCATATGGTTTAACCCATGTTTATGGCTATACATACAACAGAAGACCATATACTCTCACTATGGCGTTATCTGGAACATTATCAGGCTTCCATGACGTACAGACTAGTGTTGCTGACTATGGATTTACACATGGGTCCGCCTTTGTTCACATCCTGGTCGTTATAGCAGTACTTCAGCCAACCAAGTAGTTCATCTTCCCCACAGGGCTGGTTGATGAACGAGTACCTGTCTTAGGCTTCAGAAAATACACTAATTTTTCCTTACTTGACCACCGTTTCCCCCGTTAGCAAGGTAGCGCCAAGAACACAAAGAAAGGCCGTATCTGATCATATCCCATTCTCTAGCTGTCGTGTGTAATGCACCGAAACCACAGCTCCCTATCTACAAATAATATATATATATATATATATATATATATATATATATATATATATATATATATATATATATATATATATATATATATATATATTCCTATGAGTCCACGGGGAAAATGAAACGCAATAAGTTCCCAAGTGCACTTTCGTGTAATAATCACATCATCAGGGGAGACACAAGAGAGAAATATAAGTCAGTTGATATACATCGAAGAGACGAAACTAGGACGCCATTTGGTAAACATATATATATATATATATATATATATATATATATATATATATATATATATATATATATATATATATATATATATGCTTTATGGTTAGAGTAGTCTCAAGGGTGTTGTATGGATGAGATGCGTGAGCACTAGCTGAAAATGTACAGTGCACTTACGAGCATTTACTACAAGATTTAGCCCAAAAGTAGTGATAGCGCGTAGCGTTCATCCTAGGAAACTCTTCAGCTGCAAAGAACGTGCCTTGTGAGTTACATGTTGTCAAGCGTTACGTGTGACAGGGAGAGATTACAAGTTGTGACGGAACGCCAACAGCCCACGGGAGGTAGAAAGATAATTACCTGGACCAAAGGAGCAAAATTTGAAAGACACTTAAGCGCATGGTTCCCTACACACACGATACTAACCCTCCCGGTGCCCTACCCGAGAGGGTAGTACCTTAGAACTCCTCCTGTCGGTGATCGACCACCACCTACAGGAAATGTGTGGATGT
The DNA here is from genome assembly GCF_036320965.1 of Panulirus ornatus. Lineage (NCBI taxonomy): Eukaryota > Metazoa > Arthropoda > Malacostraca > Decapoda > Palinuridae > Panulirus > Panulirus ornatus. The sequence goes on from NC_092278.1 coordinate 13,048,667, forward strand.
ACAGAAAATACTGGAGGATGGTATGTGGTGTGAGGAGGAATTGCTGGAGGATGGTATGTGGTGTGAGGAGGACTGACCAAGTAAGACATTATAAGACATTATAAGGTACGAGGTAGGTATGGTATTAAATATGACTGAGAAAGCTGAAGAGGGTGTGCTGAAATGGTTTGGACATGCGGAGAGGATGAGTGAGGAGAGAATGACCAAGAAGGTATATGAATCACAGGTGGAGGAAACAAGAACGGGGAGACCCAGCACGAGATACAAGAATGGAAAAGATGCTTAGAATGATCCGGGCCTGAACATGCAGGAGGGCATGAGGAACATATAGGTTGAACGAACCAAGGTATATGGCAAGAGGAAACCCTGGGGAGACCTGTGGAGCATGCCTGTGGACAGGGGGCTCTGGTGTCATAACATTATACATGACAGCGACCAGCGACACAGCGGAAGTGAACAAATAGGGCCGCTGTTGGATTGTTCCTGGCGCTGTCTCGCTACCGCGGGGAACAGCGAACAAGTGTAAAAAATACACACACACATATATATATATATATATATATATATATATATATATATATATATATATATATATATATATATATATATATATATATATCCAAAACTTGCATTCACCTCTCTAACAACCCCATCCATAAACAAATTAAACAACCATGGAGACATCACACACCCCTGCCGCAAACCTACATTCACTGAGAACCAATCACTTTCCTCTCTTCCTACACGTACACATGCCTTACATCCTCGATAAAAACTTTTCACTGCTTCTAACAACTTCCCTCCCACACCATATATTCTTAATACCTTCCACAGAGCATCTCTATCAACTCTATCATATGCCTTCTCCAGATCCATAAATGCTACATACAAATCCATTTGCTTTTCTAAGTATTTCTCACATACATTCTTCAAAGCAAACACCTGATCCACACATCCTCTACCACTTCTGAAACCACACTGCTCTTCCCCAATCTGATGCTCTGTACATGCCTTCACCCTCTCAATCAATATCCTCCCATATAATTTACCAGGAATACTCAACAAACTCATACCTCTGTAATTTGAGCACTCACTCTTATCCCCTTTGCCTTTGTACAATGGCACTATGCACGCATTCCGCCAATCCTCAGGCACCTCACCATGAGTCATACATACATTAAATAACCTTACCAACCAGTCAACAATACAGTCACCCCCTTTTTTAATAAATTCCACTGCAATACCATCCAAACCTGCTGCCTTGCCTTGTTGGGGATGAGAGAGCTTGGGAAGTGAGTCAGTTGTTGTTCGCTGATGATACAGCGCTGGTGGCTGATTCATGTGAGAAACTGCAGAAGCTGGTGACTGAGTTTGGTAAAGTGTGTGAAAGAAGAAAGTTAAGAGTAAATGTAAATAAGAGCAAGGTTATTAGGTACAGTAGGGTTGAGGGTCAAGTCAATTGGGAGGTGAGTTTGAATGGAGAAAAACTGGAGGAAGTGAAGTGTTTTAGATATCTGGGAGTGGATCTGGCAGCGGATGGAACCATGGAAGCGGAAGTGGATCATAGGGTGGGGGAGGGGGGGCGAAAATTCTGGTTGGATGTGCTGGAAATGAGATGTATGAGGACAATGTGTGGTGTGAGGTAGTTTGATCGAGTAAGTAACGTAAGGGTAAGAGAGATGTGTGGAAATAAAAAGAGCGTGGTTGAGAGAGCAGAAGAGGGTGTTTTGAAATGGTTTGGGCACAAGGAGAGAATGAGTGAGGAAAGATTGACCAAGAGGATATATGTGTCGGAGGTGGAGGGCACGAGGAGAAGAGGGAGACCAAATTGGAGGTGGAAAGATGGAGTGAAAAAGATTTTGTGTGATCGGGGCCTGAACATGCAGGAGGGTGAAAGGAGGGCAAGGAATAGAGTGAATTGGAGCGATGTGGTATACCGGGGTTGACGTGCTGTCAGCGGATTGAATCAGGGCATGTGAGGCGTCTGGGGTAAACCATGGAAAGCTGTGTAGGTATGTATATTTGCGTGTGTGGACGTATGTATATACATGTGTATGGGGGTGGGTTGGGCCATTTCTTTCGTCTGTTTCCTTGCGCTACCTCGCAAACGCGGGAGACAGCGACAAAGCAAAAAAAAAAAAAAAAAAAATATTTATATATATATATATATATATATATATATATATATATATATATATATATATATATATATATTGGAAAGGGTCACAATTTTGCGCGTGATCAAGATATTTCTATGAGTCCACGGGGAAAATGAAAGACGAAAAGTCCCAAGTGCACTTTCGTGTATTAATCACATCATCAGGGGAAACACAAGAGAGAAATATAACAGTCAGTTGATATACATCGTAGAGACGAAGCTAGGACGCCATTTGGTAAACATGTGATTGTCCAAAACATACAACGAGCGTTCATAAACTTATCATTTTACAAATCTTATCAACAATTTGTATAGACCATCACTAATAATAAGATTATAATTCTTTGTGTATTTAATAATAGAAGATTCAATGATATTTCTCTTGGTAATAGAGTTAGAGTTAATAACTGAGATGGCGTTACTCCAGTCAGTACAATGATCATAGTTTTTAACATGATTAAACAAGGCATTTGATTCTTGTCCCGTTCTTATACTTTATTTGTTGCTTCAGTCTAACATAAAGATCCTTATCAGTCTGACCTACATAGAACTTATCACAGTTTCCACAAGACACTTTATAGATGCACCCAAGAGAATTTTCTGGCGAATTCCTGATTAAGATATTCTTTATAGTATTATTGTTGCTAAAGGCAACATTTACATTGAAGGATTTAAGCAACATGGGAAGCAAAGTGAAATTATTATCAAAAGGGAGAACTAAAAGATTCTTGGTGTCAATGGGAGGTTTGGGCTCAACTCTATAAAATGATTTCTTTGCTAACTTAAGGGATTTGTCAATGAAAGATCTAGGGTACTTTAACTTAGATCCAATAGAATATATCTTCTCAAACTCATCATCAATAAACTCTGGACTGCAAATACGTAATGCCCTAAGGAACATAGATTGAAATGATGATGATTTAACTCTGCCATGTTGAGATGAGTAATAATGGATAAATGAGCATACATTGGTGGGTTTTCTGTATATGCTAAACTTAAACTTGTTTCCTTGTCTATGGATCATGCAATCTAAAAATGGTAACATACCATTATTTTCATTTTCTACAGTAAATTTGATGGAAGGTACTAAATTGATCAGTAAGGGGAGAAATATTTGTAAATTTTCATTTGTTGGCCAAACACAAACAACATCATCTACATACCTAAACCAAATTGCATTAGCAGGTAAGATATTCTTTAGTAATTTTGTTTCAAAAAATTCCATATAAAGATTACTTAGTACACGTGAAAGAGGGTTACCCATTGCCATACCTAATTTTTGAGCATAATAATCTCCATTAAATTGAAATACACACTCTTTTATACACAATTTCATCAGTTCAATGAAATTAGACTTTGAAACAGGTAAATGAATATCATCCAAGACATGAAATAAATATTCTAAAAGGTCACCAACTGGAACTTTAGTGAAAAGTGAGGAAACATCAAAGCTAACTAGTTTGAAATCAAAATTAACATTGATATTGTTTAGCTTGTTGACTAAATCTACATTGTTCATGATATTAGAATTTGATACCTTACCCACTAAAGGGCTTAATAATGAAACTAACCATTTTGACAATTTATATGTGATGGAGCCTACTGAACTCACTATAGGTCTTGCTGGAAAATTCTGTTTGTGTGTTTTGATAAGTCCATACATATACGGCAATGAAGGGGACAAAGATGACAAACTTTTGATAAGAGAAATGTTACCTTTCAACAACCATTTCATTTCTTTATTGAAGTGAGAATTAACTGCTTCTAAGGGATTTTTACTAAGTTTAGAATATGTTGTGTTATCATTTATAAGATCATTCATTTTAGATAAATAGTTACTTTTGTCTAAAATCACAACAATGTTAGCCTTATCTGCTTTAGTAATATGTATATCCTTGTCTTTTTTTAAGGTGTTAATAGCTCTTATGAATCTTTTAGGGCAATTAGCTTCCACTGGTTTTGACAAACCGGCATACACTAAACCCTTACAGATATTAATATCATCATTACTTAAATTACTGTATTTTTCTAAATTACAAAAAGACTTTGAGACATCAACACAGCTGGCTTCTCTGTTAGAGCACACAAAACTTAAACCATAGCCTAATGCACACAAGGAATCTTTATCTAGTTGTTTACTAGACAGGTTTACCACAAAAGATTAGTTTGTGTTCTTGCCCTAAAAAATTCATAAAAGCTATTAACACCTTAAAAAAAAGACAAGGATATACATATTACTAAAGCAGATAAGGTTAACACTGTTGTGATTTTCGACAAAAGTAGCTCTTTATCTAAAATGACTGATCTTCTAAATGATAACACAACATATTCTAAACTTAGTAAAAATCCTTTAGAAGCAGTTAATTCTCACTTCAATAAAGAAATGAAGTTGTTGTTGAAAGGTAACATTTCTCTTATCAAAAGTTTGTCATCTTTGTCCCCTTCATTGCCATATATGTATGGACTTATCAAAACATATAAACAGAATTTTCCAGCAAGACCTATAGTGAGTTCAGTAGGCTCCATCACAAATAAATTGTCAAAATGGTTAGTTTCATTATTAAGCCCTTTAGTGGGTAAGGTATCAAATTCTAATATCATGAACAATGTAGATTTAGTCAACAACCAAACAATATCAATGTTAATTTTGATTTCAAACTAGTTAGCTTTGATGCTTCCTCACTTTTCACTAAAGTTCCAGTTGGTGACCTTTTAGAATATTTATTTCATGTCTTGGATGATATTCATTTACCTCCTTTCAAAGTCTAACTTCACTGAACTGATGAAATTGTGTATAAAAGAGTGTGTATTTCAATTTAATGGAGATTATTATGCTCAAAAATTTGGTATGGCAATGGGTACTCTCTTTCACCTGTACTAATTAATCTTTATATGGAATTTTTTGAAACAAAATTACTAAAGAATATCTTACCTTCTAATGCAATTTGGTTTAGGTATGTAGATGATGTTATTTGTGTTTGGCCAACAAATGAAAATTTACAAATATTTCTCCCCTTACTTAACAATTTAGTACCTTCCATCAAATTTACTGTAGAAAATGAAAATAATGGTATGTTACCATTTTTAGATTGCATGATCCATAGACAAGGAAACAAGTTTAAGTTTAGCATATACAGAAAACCCACCAATGTATGCTCATATATCCATTATTACTCATCTCAACATGACAGAGTTAAATTATCATTTCAATCTATGTTCCTTAGGGCATTACGTATTTGCAGTCCAGAGTTTATTGATGATGAGTTTGAGAATAGATATATTCTATTGGATCTAAGTTAAAGTACCCAAGATCTTTCATTGACAAATCCCTTAAGTTAGCAAAGAAATCATTTTATAGAGTTGAGCCCAAACCTCCCATGGACACCAAGAATCTTTTAGTTCTCCCTTTTAATAATAATTTCACTTTGCTTCCCATGTTGCTTAATTCCTTTAATGTAAATGTTGCCTTTAGCAACAATAATACTATAAAGAATATCTTAATCAGGAATTCAACAGAAAATTCTCTTGGTTGCATCTATAAAGTGCCTTGTGGAAACTGTGATAAATTCTATGTTGGTCAGACTGATAAGGATCTTTCTGTTAGACTTAAGCAACAAATAAAGTATAAGAACGGGACAAGAATCAAATGCTTTGTTTAATCATGTTAAAAACTATGATCATTGTACTGACTGGAGTAACGCCATCTCAGTTGTTAACTCTAACTCTATTACCAAGAGAAATATCATTGAATCTTCTATTATCAAATACACAAAGAATTATAATCTTAATATTAGTGATGGTCTATATAAATTAGATAACTTCATTGTTGATAAGATTTGTAAAATGATAAGTTTATGAACGCTCGTTGTATGTTTTGGACAATCACATGTTTACCAAATGGCGTCCTAGCTTCGTCTCTTCGATGTATATCAACTGACTGTTATACTTCTCTCTTGTGTCTCCCCTGATGAAGTGATTATTACACGAAAGTGCACTTGGGAACTTTTCGTGTTTCATTTTCCCCGTGGACTCATAGAGTATCTTGATCACGCGCAAAATTGTGATCCTTTCCAATATATATATATATATATATATATATATATATATATATATATATATATATATATATATATATGCCTGTGTGTATTTTTTATACTCGTTCGCTGTTCCCCGCGTTAGCGAGACAGCGCCAGGAACAATCCAACAGCGGCCCTATTTGTTCACTTCCGCTGTGTCGCTGGTCGCTGTCATGTATAATGTTATGACACCAGAGCCCCCTGTCCACAGGCATGCTCCACAGGTCTCCCCAGGGTTTCCTCTTGCCATATACCTTGGTCCGTTCTACCTATATGTTCCTCATGCCCTCCTGCATGTTCAGGCCCGGATCATTCTAAGCATCTTTTCCATTCTTGTATCTCGTGCTGGGTCTCCCCGTTCTTGTTTCCTCCACCTGTGATTCATATACCTTCTTAGCCACTCTCTCCTCACTCATCCTCTCCGAATGTCCAAACCATTTCAGCACACCCTCTTCAACTTTCTCAGTCATATTTAATACCATATCTACCTTGTACCTTATAATGTCTTACTTGGTCAGCCCTCCTCACACCACATACCATCCTCCAGCATTTCCTCCTCACACCACATACCATCCTCCAGTATTTTCTGTACATCCACACATTTCCTGTAGGTGGTGGTCGATCACCGACAGGAGGAGTTCTAAGGTACTACCCTCTCGGGTAGGGCACCGGGAGGGTTAGTATCGTGTGTGTAGGGAACCAAGCGCTTAAGTGTCTTTCAAACTTTGCTCCTTTGGTCCAGGTAATTATCTTTCTACCTCCCGTGGGCTGTTGGCGTTCCGTCACAACTTGTAATCTCTCCCTGTCACACGTAACGCTTGACAACATGTAACTCACAAGGCACGTTCTTTGCAGCTGAAGAGTTTCCTAGGATGAACGCTACGCGCTATCACTACTTTTGGGCTAAATCTTGTAGTAAATGCTCGTAAGTGCATTGGATCTAAGTTAAAGTACCCTAGATCTTTCATTGACAAATCCCTTAAGTTAGCAAAGAAATCATTTTACAGAGTTGAGCCCAAACCTCCAATTGACACCAAGAATCCTTTAGTTCTCCCTTTTAATAATAATTTCACTTTGCTTCCCATGTTGCTTAAATCCTTTAATGTAAATGTTGCCTTTAGCAACAATTATACGATAAAGAATATCTTAATCAGGAATTCACCAGAAAATTCTCTTGGTTGCATCTATAAAGTGCCTTGTGGAAACTGTGATAAATTTTATGTAGGTCAGACTGGTAGGGATCTTTCTGTTAGACTTAAGCAACATAAATATAGTATAAGAACGGGACAAGAATCAAATGCCTTGTTTAATCATGTTAAAAAACTATGATCATTGTATTGATTGGAGTAACGCCATCTCAGTTATCAACTCTAATTCTATTACCAAGAGAAATATCATTGAATCTTCTATTATCAAATACACAAAGAATTATAATCTTAATATTAGTGATGGTCTTTACAAATTAGATAAATTCATTGTTGATAAGATTTGTAAAATGATAAGTTTATGAACGCTCGTTGTATGTTTTGGACAATCACATGTTTACCAAATGGCGTCCTAGCTTCGTCTCTTCGATGTATATCAACTGACTGTTATATTTCTCTCTTGTGTCTCCCCTGATGATGTGATTATTACACGAAAGTGCACTTGGGAAGTTTTCGTGTTTCATTTTCCCGTGGACTCATAGGAATATATATATATATATATATATATATATATATATATATATATATATATATATATATATATATATATATATATACTATATTCATGCGTGTTTGAATGAAAATATGTAAGTATGTCACTATGGTGGAGATAACCAGGCACACGTACAGCTTGGTGACCTGCCACATGCACTCATATTCTCTCAGACTTACATTATGACAGCATGACAACACTACAACACTGGTGTGTGTGTGTGTGTGAGAGAGAGAGAGAGAGAGAGAGAGAGAGAGAGAGAGAGAGAGAGAGAGAGAGAGAGAGAGAGAGAGAGAGACAGACAGACAGACAGAGACAGGCGGACGGAAGATAGAACGACAGACAGAAAAACTAAAACAGACAGACAGAAAGAAGCAGACACAGACATACACACAAGTACAGCGTAGGAGGAAGTATGATAGTGATGCAGAGCACAAGGTGGTAACTGCAGAGGGAGAATGAAAGTCCTCACCACGAAATGTTGCCAAAAAAGCAAAGCTAGTGCGTAGTGCTCACCACAGGAAACTCTAGGGTAAAAAAAAAAAGAATCGTGCGCGTTCCGTGTAGTTAAGTTTTATGGTGCGAGATACAGTGGCAGAATGTTTGTGGACTGAAAGCCACCAGAGTCTACTTAAAGCTGAGGCAGTGAGGATAAGCAGCTATCTGAGGCAAAGGAGTGAAACCTGACAGTCACCGCGTAGCCGATGCTAACTCCTCACGATACACAGATGAGCTGTATGGGCAATACACCCTTGATCGGTGGCTGCCTAACACCCACCAGGGAGTGAGAGGCGTGACACACTCAACACCAGGCAACACCCAGGCATCTGCCGAGCAACGGGCACTGACCCAAGCCAACTTTGAGCCTCTGACCTTTGTCACAGCTGGGGAAAGTAATGACCTCAGCCACGGCCAAGGGACACGTCAGGGAACCAGTGACCTTAACCACAGCCAAGGGACACGTTAGGGAACCAGTGACCTCAACCACAGCCAAGGGACACTTGCGACAGTTAGTGACCTCAGCCACAGCCAAGGGGCACAGTAGATAACCAGTGACCTCAGCCAAGAGACATCATGCAGCCAGCGACCTCAGCCGGATAAAAGGTGGGTGCAGGTCAGAACAGAGGCCCAGCACAGGTACGAGGGTGAAAGGCCAGGGTGCAGGTCAGGAGGGGGGGTGAGAGGCCAGGTACAGGTCAGCTGTAGGCCGCTGAGGGCTGGTTGTAGGTCAGAAGGCTCGCAGAAGGGCAAGAGGGTGAGAGCCGGCTGTAAGCGCAGGTCAGAGGAAGAAGGTCAGATGGAGGCCAGATGCAAGTACAAAAGGTAAACATGGAAAACCCGAAACCAACTTCGTTTTCTAAATATTTAATTCATCTATCTTAAACACAAAACAAAGTCCAGCAATGAAAAACGGTCTGCAACTCTGTTTTCTAAATATTCACTTCTTTGTCTTCAACGTTTTGAAAGTTGAGGAATATCATTCCCATGTCTCACAGTTTCCTGACATAACTTATATAGAGTAAGTTGTAGTTATAATCTTAACTGGCATTGTCAAGGACGCTGAACACGACCACTCTCCTCTTATAACAACGTCGGTTTTAGTAAAGACATCACATGTTAGCGTTTGGGAGTTCTCTCTTGAACCGAATGTTTAATAGAACATCCCGAATTATCAAACGAGGCTAATACAGTTTACTCCGTCCACTGATGATACAGTTGGCTTCACATTCCCCAGATAATGTAAACCTGTACAGTTCCGTGCGTGTCCTCAGTCCCTTGTGGGGCTAGATATGTCTGTAGCGTTTAAGAAGACGGATGGATTCATCGTTTGAAAAAGTAATTAAACTTCAACACTTGAACGTCTCCCAGTACCAGGTAGTGTAGACTGGACACCGCAACACTGGGCCAGTACCAGGTAGTGTAGACTAGTGAACACCGCAACACTGGGCCAGTACCAGGTAGTGTAGACTGGTGAACACCGCAACACTGGGCCAGTACCAGGTAGTGTAGACTGGTGGACACCACAACACTGGGCCAGTACCAGGTAGTGTAGACTGGTGGACACCACAACACTGGGCCAGTACCAGGTAGTGTAGACTGGTGGACACCACAACACTGGGCCAGTACCAGGTAGTGTAGACTAGTGAACACCACAACACTGGGCCAGTACCAGGTAGTGTAGACTAGTGAACACCACAACACTGGGCCAGTACCAGGTAGTGTAGACTGGTGGACACCACAACACTGGGCCAGTACCAGGTAGTGTAGACTGGGGGACACCACAACACTGGGCCAGTACCAGGTAGTGTAGACTAGTGAACACCACAACACTGGACCAGTACCAGGTAGTGTAGACTGGTGAACACCACAACACTGGGCCAGTACCAGGTAGTGTAGACTGGTGAACACCACAACACTGGGCCAGTACCAGGTAGTGTAGACTAGTGAACACCACAACACTGGGCCAGTACCAGGTAGTGTAGACTGGTGGACACCACAACACTGGGCCAGTACCAGGTAGTGTAGACTGGGGGACACCACAACACTGGGCCAGTACCAGGTAGTGTAGACTGGTGAACACCACAACACTGGGCCAGTACCAGGTAATGTAGACTGGTGGACACCACAACACTGGGCCAGTACCAGGTAGTGTAGACTGGTGAACACTACAACTCTGTGCCAGTTGAAAGTACACACCAGGTCAATATCGGAATTGTTAACATGATGTCCTTAGCTTATATTACGCCTCTCACAGATAACCACGCACCAGTTTTGGTCCTAGATAAGAGCAAGAGTATCAACAAACTTGAAAAAAATGCAAAATGAAGCCTTAAGAATCATACTTGGCTGCCTGAAGTTCACTAAAGCACTGAACATGAGAAAGAACTTGGTATATCCAGCACTGAAGACAGAATACTTGAAATCTATCTTATGATAAGACTGAAACTTGTGCGTGGTGATCCAGATAATGTTGTCTCTGAAGAATTTGTTAAGCCATATATACCATGGCACAAGTCAATCTAAATGGATCTAAATAACAGCCAATCACATGATAATGCTTGGTGTACATAATTTATATAGAATCAGGGAATAGCAGCTGCATTTCCTGCCTCCCTGGCAGATAACTCCTTTTGACGTCACTACACCCACTTAACCACTTAAGAATCTAATTACTTGTAATCTTCGCCTTCAACACTCGGCCAAAACCAGACTGACGGGAACATAGCCCAGTGCATCTATACTGACGGTTCTCGCGACTCTGCTGCCACCGTGGGGGAAGGCAGTGCTGCCAGTGTGATCAAACCCAATGGAAACAGATTCAAGAAAATCTTAATTGTCCGCCATACTTATTGCTCTTGAGCACGTCCAAATTACCGCCACAGACAGATCATCTCTTGATTCTTTATCTTCACTACTTGCCCTTAACACCCTGAGATCAGAATGTAGTAAGTTGGTATCTCTGAACCCAGAGACAAATATATATAAACATTATTGATCAAGGGATTCAAATCAAATTGATATGGATTCCCTCTCATATAGGAGTTCGTGAGCATGATAAAGGTGATACTTTAGGCAAACTTGCAGTTAGTCAAGGTTTTCAGTTAGTATTCTCAAAACTGTCATTAGAAAGGAACTAAATGACCTCTTTGAAGCAGGAGTTCAGATCAATACAAGAAGAAACATTTTCCATCACAGTGAGATACGTAAAGTCCAACATGTATATGGAGGAAGTAATAATAAGATCAGCAGATTATATGATGTTGTAACTGCTACACTAAGGCTAGGCTATAGTACTACTGGCGCTTTGTACTATCTGGAGATGTTAATCATGTGAACTATAAAGTTTGTGGTCCAAAAATTTGAAAACAAGCTGGAGCACTATGTTTTACAATGTGAAAAAAATAGTGCCTTTTAGGGATAGGTCTAAACACATCCTGGAAGACATGTCACAACACCTTGTTGTTAATAACAAGATACCTGAAAATTTCAGTTCGTATCTACTTTTTGCATCTAGTCGGTCAAACTTACCATACGAAACTACGTAACGTATGTACTGGAATACGAAGTGTAACACGTTATGCAGTATCAACCTTATGCAGTATCATCAACCTCTGTGACCCTGGTAATGCTTCTGCGCTACCGCTCCCAGGATGAGCATGGGGTGCACAGTAAACTTGCCGGGGTCACCGGCACAAATCAAGTGAAGGCAAGACGCTGGGATCAATACTGTAGAGCGACTAGAAAACTTGCCTGACAAACGCCTTGCCTTAACGTAACGATCCGTCATCATCATCAGACGCTCTCTCCCGCGTGACACAGTCCAGAGCCTCGGTAAGACCCAGCAGCGGCGTCCTCTGTAATCATACAATGGAAGGCTTCACTCTGGAGCGACCCAGGGCTCGTAATCTTTGGCCGTCTAGCGTGTCCTTCATGGAACTTTGGGAGTTTAGTTACCTCCCTCCTGCTGGAAATGCTAGTCTGATGTGTCTTCTGTAATTACGGGATTGTATGATCCCTAAGTGCCTATACTGGGGAGGCTCGTCGCCCCCTTAAACCTTAATCCCATCACCAGGGGCGATGCCCTTAAGACCTTCACCCCACCACCAGGGGCGGCGCCCCCTAAGACCTTCACGTCACCACCAGGGGCGGCGCCCCAAATAACCCCTCAGCACATCCTGGGGCTGCAGACCAGCCGCACCTCACCAAACAGCCAGCAGGTGGTCTCATTGTTCGCACACATTCAACACACTCGGAGACAACGGCATCTGCTCACAGTGAACATCTTGTTCACCGAACTACACAGTAGACAGGTGATAAGCCAGAACTGAAGGAACACTTCCTTGACAAATATAAAAAAACAAATTTCAGTTACAAAATATTCTTCAAGTACCACGTCCTGCTCCAAACATTTACCCACATATCATATAAATCCAAGTATTAATCATACTATTAATGACCCATCATTACCACACAGACCTCAATTAATCTCAATCAAATCTAACCAACATTTCCCGATGCGCCTTACTGCTCACCTGTGAGCGACAGGTCAAAGGGGTTAAAGAGAGTAAGTACACAGGAGCCTCTGTCAGACGTCAGACCCCAGGAGGCAGATGACTATGAGATATGGTTGGTTCTCCACGTAAACTTACAGTCTTCAGGAGAACAAATGCCTCAACGGGAAGCAAAGATAATACTGTGTTGTGAGATGCCTTGCAAGGTTCCTTTGGATCTGTTGTCCCTATGGTGGAGTGTTCGTGTCCACATCTCTGGCGACACAACTCTCCAGCTCACATGATCAACAAACATCTCCTTGTTCGGCCCAAGGATTACTTGCAGCCTACAGAGACTTACTCTAGAAGTAGCAAAACATACACACATGCTGCTTACCATGATTATTGTGTGGAAGATGGCAACTCACGGGTGGGCCGTTTTGATAACTGTTTCTTTCCCTCCATCTGGAAGCTTTGGAACTCTCTATCCTTTCATGTCTTTCCCAATAACTATGACCTGGCACATTTCAAAAGACAGGTTTTCCATTTCCTCCAAAATTCGAAAATACTTTCCCTTATCCTCTTTTTTCCTTTCACAAGAGGATATTGTCCTGATTGGGGCCTCCAACGTTAAAAATAAAATACAAATAGATTTGTAAATATAAAGTCCCCGAGAATAGACTTGAACCAATGATAATAATCTTACCTTACTTGATGGTTCCTACATATAGACATATAATATACATGGAAATACAACTGTAATTCTGAGGAATCCAGTGACTCAAACAGCCAGGCAACAACTTACAATAGGTTAGTACATAAACTACTGTTTCCCTTCATAACCGGTCAGAGGCCAGGTTTTAAAGTGTGTGTGTGTAAGATCGCCTGCAGAAATAACCATTAAAAATATTCGTTAATATCCTAAGGAGAAACTCCAGTGGAACTGTCATGTAGCTTGCAACATGGATCAAATACACGATACAAAAAAAAAATATATATATATAAATAAGCAAGCACATCAACTTTTGCATCCATCAATAATTTGGCGACGAAATTGAGAGAGAGAGAGAGAGAGAGAGAGAGAGAGAGAGAGAGAGAGAGAGAGAGAGAGAGAGAGAGAGAGAGAGAGAGAGTCGTCAACTCTGAAACATCACCCAAATTTCCTTTATCAATAAAAGTGGGGTTCCCCAGGGCAGAGGCCTACCACCACTATTCATATGTTACACAGCTGACATTACCCCACCATTTGGGTGCCACGAGCATGGATAACATCTACGGGGATGACGCCACTCAACTAAGAAGTCTCAGACCAATCATTTCCAAACCATACTAGTTCACTACAGTCAGAGACAGCCGGACCAAACTAATTCCAAAGGGAACGAAAGTTTACATCAAAAAAATATAAAAATTCACCATAATAATCATAGTTGTTTATGACGCATCATATCAACAAGGGATCCACACGAGGGAAGCAGCCTTGATCCAACGGCACAGATTCGGGCACCTTCCAAAGAACCAAATATCACACAATGGTTAAGGCTAACGATAACATCTCTCCTAACTTTTTTCGCCTCCAAATCAAGCGTGCTGAAGTTCCAGAGGATCCAAAATAATGCTCTACGATTCGTCACAGAGTAAAAGTACCTTTACATTTAAAGTTCCATAGAACAGCACGAACGAGGAAAGATTAAACCACTAAGTTTACACTTTACAGAAGCATTTCCTGTAAGTATACAGAAGCATTCCCAGTAAGTATACAGAGGCATTCCCAGTGAGTATACAGCATTCCCAGTAAGTATACAGCATTCCCAGTAAGTATACAGAATCATTCCCAGTAAGTATACAGAATCATTCCCAGTAAGTATACAGAATCATTCCCAGTAAGTATACAGAATCATTCCCAGTAAGTATACAGAATCATTCCCAGTAAGTATACAGAATCATTCCCAGTAAGTATACAGAATCATTCCCAGTAAGTATACAGAGGCATTCCCAATAAGTATACAGAAGGATTCCAGGTAAGTATGCAGAAGCATTCCCAGTAAATATAAAGAGGCATTCCCAGTAAATATGCAGAGGCATTCCCAGTAAGTATACAGAGGCATTCCCAGTAAGTATACAGAGGCATTCCCAGTAAGTATGCAGAAGCATTCCATTAAGTATACAGAGACATTCCCAGTATGTATGGTAGAGACGTGAAGACAACGGTGATACAAACTACAGTCAAATCCGAGATCTGGACAACAGTACACACATGGTACACCCTTGGTCCACTCGATGCCTCACAGCTCCCAGGGCGGCTCCAGTCATCCATCGATGTACACAACGAACAATGTCTGGCTTAGCTTAATGAATGAAAAAAAAAAACAAAGATACAACAACACTACTGTATACATATATAAATACATAGACACCTTCAGGCGGATTACAAAAAAGTCATCAAAAACACACTTCCACCATGTCCACACCTCAGTCTTCTCTTCCACCATACACACGTCCACACCCAGGTCTTCTCTTCCACCTCATACTACCCTCGTCACCCTTCATCCTCCTCCTCCTCCTCTTCTAACCATCATATTCAGTAGATAATAATAATAACATGGACTGAGCCAGGATGGATGGAGGCAGGTACTTACCGGGTCCTGCTGGTGGTGGCTGGCTACCAGGCGCGCTCCTCCAGTTACTCCATCCTCTGTCAAAAGATGAAACTGTGTTATGGCATCTACTTCGTCCCCCTGCCTCACTCCCACTCCCTCCAACCTCCCTCATCCCACTTCCCCTACCCTTTTCCCCCTACCATTATCCCTCACCTCCCTATCCCTACCCTTCCTCCCTTGCCACACAGAGCAGACTGTGGTCTTGGATAGACGGCTTTGTTCCCAAATCTGTCTCTTCCTTTTCTATCTCGTCTCTACCACAAACAAGATCTGGCCCACTGGACACTACCACGGTCATCCAGAAGATAACCTGGTAATGGACCATCAGATCTCTTGTTATCAGTACTTCCCATGTACTGTCCTCCAGCAGATAACCTCATCCTGGACCATCAGGTCTCTTGTTATCAGTACTTCCCATGTACTGTCCTCCAGCAGATAACCTCATCCTGGACCATCAGGTCTCTTTGTTACCTGTAATTGCCATGTACTACCGTGTCAAATCTAACGAGGTCGGCGTTAATTACAGCGACACTTTCGCTGCTCGTCTCGACTGTTCAAGGTGCTGCCGGAATTCGTAGGCATTTCTCATTAGCGAAAAACACATCTTTTGTTCCTTCAATGAACTGCATTGTAAACTGACAAAGGAGATCCCTCATAGGCGTGTGATGAAGGTGGGAGGGGGAGATACAAGAGCCACGAGCCGTTCGTTTTAGCAAAACAGAAACTGAAGTTACGGTCACGCTGAGAAACCTAGAGACTCTAGGACTCTCAAGGGAGACACGACCAAGACTCGACATTACATAGGAGCGAAAATCTTCAAGTGGATAGGAACGGCATGAAGCCCAAGTCTGGAAGAATGGAGAAAGGTACGGAGACTTGAACTACGTTCCAGGTGCTAGAAGACGAAGCGAAAGGCGAGCCCAACCTTAGCCTTCTCGGGGAGCTGTGTAGCAGACACGGAGACATGGAGCTGTGAAGCAGACACTGAGACACGGAGCTGTGTAGCAGATACGGAGACACGGAGCTGTGTAGCAGACACTGAGACACGGAGCTGTGAAGCAGACACTGAGACACAGAGCTGTGTAGAAGGAACGAAAATGGGCGGGGGGGGGGGAGGCGAGTTCCCCTGGGACCAAGCTGGAAGACTTTGCACACACGAGGTACATGTGGGAGTTAGGGAGACTGCAGAGCACAGTGTACCTGTCGTGCAAGGTGGAACGAACAACGGGGTTCAAGATAGATCAGAGACTCAGAGAAAGTGCGTTTGTTATCAAGCTCAAGGATAGCTGCAATGTGGGAGTGAGGCCACTTACTAGGTTCAACTTGACATGTGTAATTCTAAGTATAATCTTAGCCAGATCACGCAGTGCTGCTGCGTCACTGATTACTGTGTGGCCGTTAGCAACTCAAGGGTGGGCCGCTTTGATGGCTATTTCTTTCCCTACACCACGAAGCTTTGGAACTCTCTACCCTCTCATGTCTTTCCTAGTAGCTCCAGCTCGGCACATTTTAGGACACTTTTTTTTTTTATACTTCCTCCAAAATCTATACATACTTTTCCTTGTCTATTCTTTATCCCTTTCATTTATCTCTCATTATTTCCATTCAGGTCTGTCTTTGATGTGGAGGTTCTTGTGTGTGTGTGTGTGTGTGTGTGTGTGTGTGTGTGTGTGTGTGTGTGTGTGTGTGTGCGCGCGTGCGTGTGAGTGTGTGTGTAAGGAGATTTACACGTTCCCTCATCTCTTAGCTACGTACATATACCATGGCTTAACCCTATGTGAAGACACACACACACACACACAGCTTACGCCAGTTACCCATCTATCGACCAACCCCTAAAAGCGAGGGTGACCAGCTGAGTTGACAGCGAGGATTTGTTATTTGGGTTCGAGGCCAGTCAGCTGCCTGCAAAATTAAGGCCGCCAACGTCAAGTTACGACCATCAGCGCAAACATTATGAACGTCTTCAGATGATGAAGATCATTGTGAGACCATACACGTCCTTCCTGCATGTGTGGTCCTTCATCTGGCTGTCAGTGGCTACATCATCTGAGGTTCAGATGCGGGCCACATAAAGACTGGTGGGTCGTGAAGCTATGGCGCTGCCAAGGTTTATACACTGCGTACAATGACCTCACGCGGCACCCCACCCCACCGACAGAGGGTGAAGGGTGCGGTCTGGCATGGCAACACCTGGACAAGTTAGGTTCTCGCATCATCTCGGACACAGAAGCTAGGCTTACCCTGCCACAACATCCTCGTGGCGTCTACGACGTATAAAGGTGTAGCCAGAAAGTCACTGGCTACACTGTACAGAGGAAATACTGTATAACAGACACGACGTACCTGACATAATACATGTTCGTACCTCTACCTGTCTGGCTGGAGGTGTGGCCGACGCTGTATGGGAAGAGATGCTCCACAATCATGCCGACCCCATCCATCGAACGTACTCTACCAGTGTACAGCTTTAGTGTGCTGTCACTTACCACAATCTCATGACGCGGTTCACTTCACTCATCCACAAATCTCATACTATAAAACTACTCTTAACATCTTCCCTTAAGTGTCTTACTTCACTTCTCCTAAATGGTTTCTGATTGTTCTATCTTTACATTTTCAGGTGCTTCACACTGATTGCTTAACGCACAGCTGATAAGGTCTATTACCTCTTAGTTTTTCGGCCAGGAGACTATGTTTGGTCCCGGAGTTAACCTGATCACCTGCAGAGAGAGAGTTAAAAGATTGTTCAACGAGTTATAACGACGATGACAATGTTGATGACCCTAGGAGTCGATGGGCCTAGAGCCCAACCAACCCAGAGTGCTCGACTTATTCCTACAGCCTCCGCCAACAGCGACAACCTTGCCTGTCTCGAAGCATTTGGCTACATGGTATCAACAGTTCGTGAGGCGTGTGTACAGGCCGATCTCCGCAGGAACCCGACGTCGGACGTACTATAAGCAACACCAGCCGTCTACAGCCACCGTCAACAAGGCGAGTGGGCACACACAACGCCAATGAAGAGGTTTCATCGGAACTATGAATCTGGTCCGGGCTTCACTTTTTCTTCTGAGACCAGCATGGCGAACTCGCCGGCTAAATGTCTAAGGCCGTCACAGAAGTCACCGGGGATGACGTGTGACGCGGGATTTATTCTCGTCGGGGTCCACCAGCGGAATTGCGTCATTCAGGTAAAATTCCACGCCAGGCTGACGTCCATCCATCACACTACACCAGTATGTCACACGAGTACAACTTCTCTTTAATAGTTCACAAGTGCTCACACTTGCACCCTCGCTACCCACATGTACATACTAACTCATCCATGGACACCTTTGAACATCTGCTAAGTCTTTGGTGGCTTCACTTATACATAAATATGACCTGTCATACATACTTAATTAGCCACGAGAGAAACCTTTAAGTAATGCCACGTTTAAATGTCCTGGGACATCAGTAAACATTTCATGGTGAACCCAAAGTTCCAAATCATCATATTCACTCTCTGATACCCGTCCTGACGTAATAGCGCACCATGGCACATACTTGAAGTGTTGCCAAGTGATTATGTGATATGATTATGTTTACCAGTGTTGCTGAACGTGATCTGGCTTCACTACGCACCTGATTATTATAGTATTGGTCGAGTAATTATATACAGTGTTGGCATGGAGGGCTCATCCATGTACCTTTGCCATGTTTGATTATTTACGTGGCACTCAGCCACCTCAAGTCCCTGATATATGTGTTGTGTTGTCAATGTAAATATGTGTTGCGTGACGGTTCATATGCACTTTATTCATATATATATATATATATATATATATATATATATATATATATATATATATATATAGAGAGAGAGTTAGAGAGCGCGAGAGAGAGAGAGAGAGAGAGAGAGAGAGAGAGAGAGAGAGAGAGAGAGAGAGAGAGAGAGAGATTGAAATGATGGTAATTTAACTCTGTCCTGTTGAGATGAGTAATAAGGGATATATGAGCATACATTGGTGGGTTTCCTGTATATGCTAAACTTAAACTTGTGTATATATATATATATATATATATATATATATATATATATATATATATATATATATATATATGATCAATATTATCATTATTTCTTATACTTGGTCGCAGTTTCCCGCGTCAGAGAGGTAGCGCCGGGAAACAGACGAAGAACGACCCATCCACTCATATAAACATATAATACATAAACGCCCATACACACACATACATATCCATACATATACATTATATATATATATATATATATATATATATATATATATATATATATATATATACACACACATACATATATATACACACACATACATATATATACACAGACAAATACATATATAAACATACACATATTCATACTTGCCTTGAATCCATTCTCGGCGCCACCCAGGCCCACAAGAAACAGCATCGCTACTCCCTGTGTCAGCAAGGTAGCGCCAGGAAAACTGACAAAAAAGCCGCGTTCGTTCACACTCAGTCTCTAGTTGTCATGTGTAATGCACTGAACCACAGCCTCACAGACCTTTCCATGGTTTAACCTAAACCTATCACATGCCCTGGTTCAATCCATTGACAGTAGGTCGACCCCGGTGTACCACAACGTTCCAATTCACTCTAATCCTTGAACTCCTCTTACCTTCCTGTACGTTCAGCCACCGATCAGTCAAAAAAATTTCACTCCATCCTTCCACCTCCAATTTGGTCTCCCACTTCTTGTTCCCTCCACCTCTGACACATATATCCTCCTTGTCAATCTTTCCTCACTCATTCTCTCCATGTGACTAAATCATTTCAGCACACCCTCCTCTGCTTTCTCGACCACACTCTTTTATTACCACACGTCTCTCTTACCCTTTCATTAATTACTCGATCAAACCACTTCACACAACATATTGTCCTCAAACATTTTATTTCCAACACATCCACCCTCCTTTGTACAACCCTATTTACAGCCATATAGCCCATACCTCGCAACCATATATTACTGTTGGAACTGCTAATCCTTCAAACATACCCATTTTTGCTCTCCGAGACAACATTCTCTCCACCCAATCTACATCGCTCCCAGAACCCTCGCCCCCTCCCCCTCCCTATAACTCACACTTCACTTTCTCCAAATTTTCTCCATTCAAACTTTCATCCCAACTAACTTGTCCCTCAACCTGGCTGAACCTAATAGCCTTACTCTTTCACATTTACTCTCATTTTTCTCCTTTCACACACTTTTCCAAACTCAGTCACCAACTTTTGCAGTTTCTCACTCGAATCAGCCACCAGTGCTCTATCATCTGCGAAACAACAAATGACTCACTTCCCCCGCCCTCTCATCTCCAACACACCGCATACTCGCCCCTTTCTCCAAAACTCTTGCATTTACCTCCCTAACCACCCCATCCATGAACAAATCAAACTATAATGACATCACACACCCATGCCGCAGACCGACCTTCACTGAGAACCAATCACTCTCTTCTCTTCCTACTTGAACACATGTCTTACACCCTTGATCATAACTTCTCTGCCTCTAACAACTTATCTCCCACACCATATATTCATAAGACTTTCATAAGATCCATAAATGCCACATAAACATGCATCTTTTTTCTAGGCATTTCTCACATACATTCTTCCAATTAAACACCTGATTCACACATCCTCTACCTTTTCTGAAACCACTCTGTTCCTCTCCAATCTCATGCTCTATACATGCTTTCACCCCTCTCAATCAATGCCCTTCCATACAATTTTCCAGGTATACTAAACTAGCTTATGCCTTTGTGGTTTAATCACTCACTTTATCCCCTTTGCCTCCGTACAGTGGCACTATATATGTATTCCGCCACTCCTCAGGCACTTCACCATGATCCATACATGCACTTCACCATGTTACATATATACAGTGAATATCCTTAACAACCAATCGACAACACAGTCATCCCCTTTCTTAATAAATTCAAATGCAATACCATCCAAACTGGCTGCCTTGCCGGATTCCATCTTTCGCAAGGCTTTCACCACCTCTTTTCTCTTTAAGAAAACACTTTCCCTGACTCTCTACTTCACAAACTACCCTGACCAAAACACCCTATTATCTGCCACTCTATTATCAAATACATTCAACAAACCCTTAAAATACTCACTCCATCTCCTTTTCACTCCATTAGTACCTGTTATCACTTCTCCCCTTGCCCCTTTCACCGATGTTTCCATTTGTTCTTTTGTCTTTCGCACATCATTTGCCTCCTTCCAAAACATCTTTTCATTCACCCTAAAGTATAATGATACTCTCTCACCCCAACTCTCATTTGCCCATTTTTCAACCCTTTCACCTTCCTTTTGACCTGTCGCTATCTCGTACATCTCCCATATATATATATATATATATATATATATATATATATATATATATATATATATATATATATAGAGAGAGAGAGAGAGAGAGAGAGAGAGAGAGAGAGAGAGAGAGAGAGAGAGAGAGAGAGAGAGAGAGAGGTAGTATGTTTGAGGAAAGGAACCTGGATGTTTTGGCTCTGAGTGAAACGAAAGTCAAGGGTAAAGGGGAAGAGTGGTTTGGGAAAGTCTTGGGAGTAAAGTCAGGGGTTGGTGAGAGGACAAGAGCAAGGGAAGAAGTAGCACCACTCCTGAAACAGGAGTGGTGGGAGTATGTGATAGAGTGTAAGAAAGTAAACTCTAGATTGATATGGGTAAAACTGAAAGTTGATGGAGAGAGATGGGTGATTATTGGTGCATATGCAACTGGGAATGAGAAGATGTACCTGGTCATAAAAAGATGCTTTGGAAGGAGGTAAATAAAATGCGTAAGACGAGGGAACAAATGGGAGCTTCAGTGAAGGCGGCTAATGGGGAGGTGATTAGTGGTGATGTGAGAAGGAGATGGAGTGAGTATTTTGAAGGTTTGTTGAATGTGTTAGATGACAGAGTAGCAGATATAGGGTGTTTTGGTGGAGGTGGTGTGCAAAGTGAGAGGGTTAGGGAAAATGATTTGGTAAACAGAGAAGAGGTAGTAAAAGCTTTGCGGAAGATGAAAGCCAGCAAGGCAGCAGGTTTGGATGGTATTGCAGTGGAATTTATCAAAAAAAGGGGGTGACTGTATTGTTGACTGGTTGGTAAGGTTATTCAATGTATGTATGGCTCATGGAGAGGTGCCTGAGGATTGGCGGAATCCTTGCATAGTGCCATTGTAAAAAGGCAAAGGGGATAAAAGTAAGTGCTAAAATTACAGAGGTATACGTTTTTTTTGTATTCCTGGAAAATTATACAGTAGGGTATTGACTGAGAGGGTGAAGGCATGTACAGAGCAACAGATTGGGGAAGAGCAGTGTGGTTTCAGAAGACACATGTGTGCCTTTGTTGTCTTTTCCTAGCGCTACCTCGAGCACAAGAGGGGGGAGGGTGGTTGTGATTTCATGTGTGGCAGGGTGGCGATGGGAATGAATAAAGGCAGACAGTATGAATTATGTACATGCATATATATACATATATATATATATATATATATATATATATATATATATATGTCTCTGTGTGTCTATATATGTATACATTGACATGTATAGGTATGTATATTTGCGTGTGTGGACGTGTATGTATATACATGTGTATGTGAGTGGGTTGGTCCAATCTATCGTCTGTTTCCTTGCGCTACCTCGCTAACGCGGAAGACAGCGACAAAGCAAAATAAATAAATAAATAAATATATATATATATATATATATATATATATATATATATATATATATATATATATATATATATATATATATATATACGAACAAAGTGCATGGGAACGCGCACCTTCAGAGAACATACAAACTTCCAACAACCAGGACTGAACCCGAAACCCCTGTGCAAAAGGCGGGAATGCTACAGCTAGGCTATGGGCCTATTCATTTAATGTATCATAATTGATCGTTTCCCGCGTTAAGGAGGTAGCGCCAGGAAACAGACGAAGAAAGACCCATCACTTATATACACATATATGCATATACTATCACATACACGTATATATATATATATATATATATATATATATATATATATATATATATATATATATATATATTTCATCTATTGCACATATTGCCTGTCTCCCGCGTTTGCGAGGTAGCGCAAGGAAACAGACGAAAGAATGGCACAACCCACCAACATACAAATGTATATAAATAACGCCCACACACGCACATGTACATTTCAACGTATATATACATATACGTAGACAGACATATACATATAGCGAGGCAGCGCTAGGAAAAGACAAGAAAGGCCACATTCGTTCACACTCAATCTCTAGCTGTCATGTATCATGCACCGAAACCACAGCTCCCTTTCCACATCCAGGCCCCACAAAACTTTCCATGGTTTACCCCAAACGCTTCACATGCCCTGGTTCAATCCATATATATATATATATGTACATAATCATACTTGCTTGCCTTTACCCATTCCAGGCACCACCCCGCCCCACAGGATACAGCATCGCCTAAA
>NC_092278.1:13077784-13102784 GCF_036320965.1 Panulirus ornatus
TGCTCTCTCAACCACGCTCTTTTTATTTCCACACATCTCTCTTACCCTTACGTTACTTACTCGATCAAACCACCTCACACCACACATTGTCCTCAAACATCTCATTTCCAGCACATCCATCCTCCTGCGCGCACAACTCTATCCATAGCCCACGCCTCGCAACCATACAACATTGTTGGAACCACTATTCCTTCAAACATACCCATTTTTGCTTTCCGAGATAATGTTCTCGACTTCCACACATTCTTCAACGCTCCCAGGATTTTCGCCCCCTCCCCCACCCTATGATCCACTTCCGCTTCCATGGTTCCATCCGCTGCCAGATCCACTCCCAGATATCTAAAACACTTTACTTCCTCCAGTTTTGCTCCATTCAAACTTACCTCCCAATTGACTTGATCCTCAACCCTACTGTACCTAATAACCTTGCTCTTATTCACATTTACTCTTAACTTTCTTCTTTCACAAACTTTACCAAACTCAGTCACCAGCTTCTGCAGTTTCTCACATGAATCAGCCACTAGCGCTGTGTCATCAGCGAACAACAACTGACTCACTTCCCAAGCTCTCTCATCCACAACATACTTCATACTTGCACCTCTTTCCAAAAGTCTTGCATTCACCTCCCTGACAACCCCATCCCTAAACAAATTAAACAACCATGGAGACATCACACACCCCTGCCGCAAACCTACATTCACTGAGAACCAATCACTTTCCTCTCTTCCTACACGTACACATGCCTTACATCCTCGATAAAAACTTTTCACTGCTTCTAACAACTTGCCTCCCACACCATATATTCTTAATACCTTCCACAGAGCATCTCTATCAACTCTATCATATGCCTTCTCCAGATCCATAAATGCTACATACAAATCCATTTGCTTTTCTAAGTATTTCTCACATACATTCTTCAAAGCAAACACCTGATCCACACATCCTCTACCACTTCTGAAACCACACTGCTCTTCCCCAATCTGATGCTCTGTACATGTCTTCACCCTCTCAATCAATACCCTCCCATATAATTTACCAGGAATACTCAACAAACTTATACCTCTTATATATATATATATATATATATATATATATATATATATATATATATATATATATATATATATATCCTTGGGGATTAGGAGAGAAAGAATACTTCCCACGTATTCCCTGCATGTCGTAGGACACTGAAAGGGGAGGGAGAGGGGGGTTGGAAATCCTCCCCTCTCGTTTTAAATTTTCCAAAATAGGGAACAGAGAAAGGGGCGAAGTGAAGATATTCCCTCTGAGGCTCAGTACTCTGTTCTTAACGCTACCTCGCTAATGTGGAAAATGGCGAATATAAAAATTTTATATATATATATATATATATATATATATATATATATATATATATATATATATATATATAGATAGATAGATAGATAGATAGATAGATAGATAGATAGATAGATAGATAGATGAATAAATATATAGATATAGCGGGGGAAAGAGAAGTCACGCGGTGAGTGCTCATCCTCCTCGAAGGCTCAGATTGGGGTGTCTCAATGTGTGTGGATGTGACCAAGATGAGAAAAAAGGAGAGATAGCTAGTATGTTTGAGGAAAGGAACCTGGATGTTTTGGCTCTAAGTGAAACGAAGCTCAAGGGTAAAGGGTAAGAGTGGTTTGGGAATGCTTTGGGAGTAAAGTCAGGGGTTGGTGAGAGGACAAGAGCAAAGGAAGTAGCACTACTCCTGAAACACGAGTTGTTGGAGTATGTGATAGAGTGTAGGAAAGTAAACTCTAGATTGATAAGGATAAAACTGAAACTGGATGGAGATGGGTGATTATTGGTGCATATGCACCTAGGCATGTGAAGAAAGATCATAACAGGCAAGTGTATTGGGAGCAGCTGAGTGAGTGTGTTAGCTGTTTTGATGCACGAGACCGGGTTATAATGATGGGTGATTTGAATGCAAAGGTGAGTAATGTGGCAGTTGAGGGAATAATTGGTGAACACGGAGTGTTTAGTGTTGTAAATGGAAATGTTGAAGAGCTTGTAGAGTTGTGTGCTGAAAAAGGACTGGTGATTGGGAATACCTTGTTTAAAAAGAACGATATACACAAGTATACGTATGTAAGTAGGAGATATGGCCAGAGGGCGATATTGGATTACGTGTTAATTGATAAGCGTGTGAGAGAGAGATTTTTGGATAATAATGTGCTGAGAGGTGCAACTGGAGGGATGTCTGATAATTATCTTGAGGAGGCGAAGGTGAAGACTTGTAGAGATTTTCAGAAAAGAAGAGAGAATGTTGGGGTGAAGAGAGTGGTGAGAGTAAGTGAGCTTGGGAAGGAGACATGTGTGAGGAAGTACCAGGAGAGACTGAGTGAAAGATGGAAAAAGGTGAGAGCAAAGGACGTAAAGGAGTGGGGGAGGAATGGGCTGTATTCAGGGGAGCAGTGATGACTTATGCAAAAGATGCTTGTGGCATGAGAAAGGTGGGAGATGGACAGATCAGAAAGGGTAGTGAGTAGCAGGATGAAGTAAGATTATTAGTGAAAGAGAATGCAGAGAGACATTTGGACGATTTTTGCAGGGAAATAGTGCAAATGACTGGGAGATGTAGAAAAGAAAGAGGCAGGAGGTCAAGAGAAAGGTGCAAGAGGTGAAAAAGAGGGCTAATGAGAGTTGGGGTGAGAGAGTAACATTAGATTTTAGGGAGAATAAAAAGATGTTTTGGAAGGAGGTAAATAAAGTGCGTAAGACAAGAGAACAATTGGGAACTTCGGTGAAGGAGGGCTAATGGAGAGGTAATAACAAGTAGTGGTGATAAGAAAAGGAGATGGAGTGAGTATTTTGAAGGCTTGTTGAATGTGTTAGATGATACAGTGGCAGATGTAGGGTGTTTTAGTCGAGGTAGTGTGCGAAGTGAGAGGGTCAGGGAGAATGATTTGGTAAACAGAGAAGTAGTGAAAGCTTTGCGGAAGATAAAAGCCGGCAAGGCGGCGGGTTTGGATGGTATTGCAGTGGAATTTATTAAAAAAAAAGGGGTGACTGTGTTGTTGACTGGTTGACGGGGATATTCAATGTATGTATGGCTCATGGTGAAGTGCCTGAGGATTGGCGGCATGCTTGCATAAAGCCATTGTACAAAGGCAAAGGGGATAAAGGTGAGTGTTCAAATTATAGAGGTATATGTTTGTTGAGTGTTCCTGGGAAGTTATATGGGAGGGTATTGATTGAGAGGGTGAAGTCATGTACAGAGCATCAGACTGGAGAAGAGCAGTGTGGTTTAAGAAGTGGTAGAGGATATGTGGATCAGGTGTTTGCTTTGAAGAAGGTATGTGAGAAATACCTAGAAAAACAAAAGGATTTGTATGTAGCATTTATGGATCTGGAAAAGGCATATGATAGAGTTGATAGAGATGCTCTGTGGAAGGTATTAAGAGTATATGGTGTGGGAGGCAAGTTGTTGGAAGCAGTGAAAAGTTTATATTGAGGATGTAAGGCATGTGTACGAGTAGGAAGAGAGGAAAGTGATTGGTTCTCAGTGAATGTCGTTTTGCGGCAGGGGTGCGTGATGTCTCCATAGTTGTTTAATTTGTTTAGGGATGGGGTTGTTAGGGAGGTGAATGCAAGAGTTTTGGAGAGAGGGGCAAGTATGCAGTCTGTTGTGGATGAGAGGGCTTGGAAAGTGAGTTAGCTATTGTTTGCTGATGATACAGCGCTGGTGGCTGATTCGGGTGAGAAACTGCAGAAGTTTGTGACTGAGTTTGGTATAATGTGTGAAAGAAGAAAGCTGAGAGTAAATGTGAATAAGAGCAAGGTTATCATGTTCAGTAGGGTTGAGGAACAAGTCAACTAGGAGGTAAGTTTAAATGGAGAAAAACTGGAGAAAGTGAAGTGTTTTAGATATCTGGGAGTGGATTTGGCAGTGTATGGAACCATGGAAGTGGAAGTGAGTCAAAGGGTGGGGAGCGGGGCGAAGGTCCTGGGAGCGTTGAAGAATATGCAGAAGGCGAGAGCATTAATTTGGAAGGCAAAAATGGGTATGTTTGAAGGAATAGTGGTTCCAATAATGTTATATGTGTGCGAGGCGTGGGCTATAGATAGAGTTGTGCGGAGGAGGGTGGATGTGTTGGAAATGAGATGCTTGAGGACAATATGTGGTGTGAGGTAGTTTGATCGAGTAAGTAATGAAAGGGTAATAAATAGAGTGTGGCTGAGACAGCAGAAGAGGGTGTATTCAAATAGCTTGGTCACATGGAGAGAATGAGCGAGGAAAGTTTGACAAAGAGGATATAGGTGTCAGAGGTGGAGGGAACGAGGAGAAGTGGGAGACCAAACTGGAGGTGGAAGGATGGAGTGAAAACGATTTTGAGCGATCGGGGCCTGAACATGCAGGAGTGTGAAAGGCGTGCAAGGAATAGAGTAAATCGGAACGATATGGTATACCGGGGTCGACATGCTGCCAATGGATTGAACAAGGGCATGTGAAGCGTCTGGGGTAAACCATGGAAAGTTCTGTGGGGCCTGGATGTGGAAAGGGAGCTGTGGCTTCGGTGCATTACACATGACAGCTAAAGACTGAGTGTGAACAAATGTGGCCTTTGTTGTCTTTTCCTAGCGCTACCTCGCGCGTGTGCGGAGGAAGGGGTTTGTCATTTCATGCGTGGCGGGGTCGCGACGGGAATGAATATAGGCAGCAAGTACGAATTATGTATATGTGTATATATGTATATGTCTGTGTGTATACATATGTATACGTTGAAATGTATAGGTATGTATATGTGCGAGCGTGGACGTGTATGTAAATACATGTGTATGTGGGTGGGTTGGGCCATTCTTTCGTCTGTTTCCTTGCGCTACATCGCTAACGCGGGAGACAGAGATAAAGTATGATAAAAATATAAAATATATATCATCCCTGGGGATAGGGGAGAAAGAATACGTCCCACGTATTTCCTGCGTGTCGTAGAAGGCGACTAAAAGAGGAGGGAGCGGGAGGCTGGAAATCCTCCCCTCTCGCTTTTAATTTTCCAAAAGGAACAGAGAAGGTGGCCAAGTGAGGATATTTCCTCAAAGGCTCAGTCCTCTGTTCTTAACGCTACCTTGTTAACGCGGTAAGTGGCGAATAGTATGAAAAAAAATATTCATACATACATATATATATATATATATATATATATATATATATATATATATATATATATATATATATATATATATATGCCCAAACCACTTCAAAACACCCTCTTCTGCTCTCTCAACCACGCTCTTTTTATTTCCACACATCTCTCTTACCCTTACGTTACTCACTCGATCAAACCACCTCACACCACACATTGTCCTCAAACATCTCATTTCCAGCACATCCATCCTCCTGCGCACAACTCTATCCATAGCCCACGCCTCGCAACCATACAACATTGTTGGAACCACTATTCCTTCAAACATACCCATTTTTGCTTTCCGAGATAATGTTCTCGACTTCCACACATTCTTCAAGGCCCCCAGAATTTTCGCCCCCTCCCCCACCTTATGATCCACTTCCGCTTCCATGGTTCCATCCACTGCCAGATCCACTCCCAGATATCTAAAACACTTCACTTCCTCCAGTTTTTCTCCATTCAAACTCAACTCCCAATTGACTTGACCCTCAACCCTACTGTACCTAATAACCTTGCTCTTATTCACATTTACTCTTAACTTTCTTCTTTCACACACTTTACCAAACTCAGTCACCAGCTTCTGCAGTTTCTCACATGAATCAGCCACCAGCGCTGTATCATCAGCGAACAACAACTGACTCACTTCCCAAGCTCTCTCATCCTCAACAGACTTCATACTCGCCCCTCTTTCCAAAACTCTTGCATTTACCTCCCTAACAACCCCATCCATAAACAAATTAAACAACCATGGAGACATCACACACCCCTGCCGCAAACCTACATTCACTGAGAACCAATCACTTTCCTCTCTTCCTACACGTACACATGCCTTACATCCTCGATAAAAACTCTTCACTGCTTCTAACAACTTTCCTCCCACACCATATATTCTTAATACCCTCCACAGAGCATCTCTATCAACTCTATCATAGGTCTTCTCCAGATCCATAAATGCTACATACAAATCCATTTGCTTTTCTAAGTATTTCTCACATACATTCTTCAAAGCAAACACCTGATCCACACATCCTCTACCACTTCTGAAACCACACTGCTCTTCCCCAATCTGATGCTCTGTACATGCCTTCACCCTCTCAATCAATACCCTCCCATATAATTTCCCAGGAATACTCAACAAACTTATACCTCTGTAATTTGAGCACTCACTCTTATCCCCTTTGCCTTTGTACAATGGCACTATGCACGCATTCCGCCAATCCTCAGGCACCTCACCATGAGTCATACATACATTAAATAACCTTACCAACCAGTCAACAATACAGTCACCCCCTTTTTTAATAGATTCCACTGCAATACCATCCAAACCTGCTGCCTTGCCGGCTTTCATCTTCCGCAAAGCTTTCACTACCTCTTCTCTGTTTACCAAATCATTTTGGAGAGAATGAGTGAGGAAAGATTGACCAAGAGGATACATGTGTCGGAGGTGGAGGGAACGAGGAGAAGAGGGAGACCAAATTGGAGGTGGAAAGATGGAGTGAAAAAGATTTTGTGTGATCGGGGCCTGAACATGCAGGAGGGTGAAAGGAGGGCAAGGAATAGAGTGAATTGGAGCGATGTGGTATACCGGGGTTGACGTGCTGTCAGTGGATTGAATCAAGGCATGTGAAGCGTCTGGGGTAAACCATGGAAAGCTGTGTGGGTATGTATATTTGCGTGTGTGGACGTATGTATATACATGTGTATGGGGGGGTTTGGGCCATTTCTTTCGTCTGTTTCCTTGCGCTACCTCGCAAACGCGGGAGACAGCGACAAAGTATAATAAAAATAAAATATATATATATATATATATATATATATATATATATATATATATATATATATATATTTTTTTTAATAAAAAAAAAAAAAAAAAAATTTATTAAAAAAGGGGGTGACTGTATTGTTGACTGGTTGGTAAGGTTATTTAATGTATGTATGACTCATGGTGAGGTGCCTGAGGATTGGCGGAATGCGTGCATAGTGCCATTGTACAAAGGCAAAGGGGATAAGAGTGAGTGCTCAAATTACAGAGGTATAAGTTTGTTGAGTATTCCTGGTAAATTATATGGGAGGGTATTGATTGAGAGGGTGAAGGCATGTACAGAGCATCAGATTGGGGAAGAGCAGTGCGGTTTCAGAAGTGGTAGAGGTTGTGTGGATCAGGTGTTTGCTTTGAAGAATGTATGTGAGAAATACTTAGAAAAGCAAATGGATTTGTATGTAGCATTTATGGATCTGGAGAAGGCATATGATAGAGTTGATAGAGATGCTCTGTGGAAGGTATTAAGAATATATGGTGTGGGAGGCAAGTTGTTAGAAGCAGTGAAAAGTTTTTATCGAGGATGTAAGGCATGTGTACGTGTAGGAAGAGAGGAAAGTGATTGGTTCTCAGTGAATGTAGGTTTGCGGCAGGGGTGTGTGATGTCTCCATGGTTGTTTAATTTGTTTATGGATGGGGTTGTTAGGGAGGTAAATGCAAGAGTCCTGGAAAGAGGGGCAAGTATGAAGTCTGTTGGGGATGAGAGAGCTTGGGAAGTGAGTCAGTTGTTGTTCGCTGATGATACAGCGCTGGTGGCTGATTCATGTGAGAAACTGCAGAAGCTGGTGACTGAGTTTGGTAAAGTGTGTGGAAGAAGAAAGTTAAGAGTAAATGTGAATAAGAGCAAGGTTATTAGGTACAGTAGGGTTGAGGATCAAGTCAATTGGGAGGTGAGTTTGAATGGAGAAAAACTGGAGGAAGTGAAGTGTTTTAGATATCTGGGAGTGGATCTGGCAGCGGATGGAACCATGGAAGCGGAAGTGGATCATAGGGTGGGGGAGGGGGCGAAAATTTTGGGAGCCTTGAAAAATGTGTGGAAGTCGAGAACATTATCTCGGAAAGCAAAAATGGGTATGTTTGAAGGAATAGTGGTTCCAACAATGTTGTATGGTTGCGAGGCGTGGGCTATGGATAGAGTTGTGCGCAGGAGGATGGATGTGCTGGAAATGAGATGTTTGAGGACAATGTGTGGTGTGAGGTGGTTTGATCGAGTAAGTAACGTAAGGGTAAGAGAGATGTGTGGAAATAAAAAGAGCGTGGTTGAGAGAGCAGAAGAGGGTGTTTTGAAATGGTTTGGGCACATGGAGAGAATGAGTGAGGAAAGATTGACCAAGAGGATATATGTGTCGGAGGTGGAGGGAACGAGGAGAAGAGGGAGACCAAATTGGAGGTGGAAAGATGGAGTGAAAAAGATTTTGTGTGATCGGGGCCTGAACATGCAGGAGGGTGAAAGGAGGGCAAGGAATAGAGTGAATTGGAGCGATGTGGTATACCGGGGTTGACGTGCTGTCAGTGGATTGAATCAAGGCATGTGAAGCGTCTGGGGTAAACCATGGAAAGCTGTGTAGGTATGTATATTTGCGTGTGTGGACGTGTGTATGTACATGTGTATGGGGGGGGGGGTTGGGCCATTTCTTTCGTCTGTTTCCTTGCGCTACCTCGCAAACGCGGGAGACAGCGACAAAGTATAAAAATATATATATATATATATATATATATATATATATATATATATATATATATATATATATATATCTTTTCTTTCTTTCAAACTATTCGCCATTTCCCGCGTTAGCAAGGTAGCGTTAAGAACAGAGGACTGGGCCTCTGAGGGAATATGCTCACCTGGCCCCCTTCTCTGTTCCTTCTTTTGGAAAATTAAAAAAAAAAACAGAGGGGAGGATTTCCAGCCCCCCGCTCCCTCCCCTTTTAGTCGCCTTCTACGACACGCAGGGAATACGTGGGAAGTATTCTTAATCCCCTATCCCCAGGGATAAGGATATATATATATATATATATATATATATATATATATATATATATATATATATATATATATATATATATATATATATATATGTGTGTGTGTGTGTGTGTGTGTGTGTGTGTGTGTGTGTGTGTAGGAACACCAAACGCCACGGTGAGTAACCCGATCTCCGTCGGTAAACGCCCACCACTACACCACACCACACCGGGCGGCAGCCACCCCCAACACCACACCACACCTCACACGGGGCGGCAGCCACCCCCAACACCACACCACACCTCACACTGGACGGCAGCCACCCCCAACACCACACCTCACACGGGGCGGCAGCCACCCCCAACACCACACCTCACACGGGGCGGCAGCCACCCCCAACACCACACCACACCACACCTCACACGGGACGGCAGCCACCCCCAACACCACACCACACCTCACACGGGACGGCAGCCACCCCCAACACCACACCACACCTCACACGGGACGGCAGCCACCCCCAACACCACACCACACCTCACACTGGACGGCAGCCACCCCCAACACCACACCTCACACGGGGCGGCAGCCACCCCCAACACCACACCACACCTCACACGGGGCGGCAGCCACCCCCAACACCACACCTCACACGGGGCGGCAGCCACCCCCAACACCACACCACACCTCACACGGGGCGGCAGCCACTCCCCAACACCACACCACACCTCACACTGGACGGCAGCCACCCCAACACCACACCACACCTCACACGGGGCGGCAGCCACCCCCATCACCGTCATTTACAATAGATCAACAAAATCTTTATGTGCATTAGATCAACATCATCATCAACATGTGCATTAGATCAACATCAACATGTGCATTAGATCAACATCATCATCAATATGTGCATTAGATCAACATCAACATGTGCATTAGATCAACATCAACATGTGCATTAGATCAACATCAACATGTGCATTAGATCAACATCAACATGTGCATTAGATCAATAAACACAGACGTGTTCCTGAGATCAATGTGGCTCTGTCGAAGACCCACTCCCCTTCCACACCCTCATCCACCCAACCCCTCACACCCCGTCACCCTAACCACCACCCCAACGGATCAACAACCTTCCCTCTTCCTCCCCCTCCACCCTCCCCCGCTAACTGCCCAGTTCCCGAGGTCATTACATCAGCACAACGTACGCATGAAACTGCACACAACACCATGTCTGCCCAAGGCTCAACCCACGCGAATAAATACAAAACGAAGCAACCACCATCCCTAATAGCGAACCCCAGTAACTTCTGTACGTCCATGAGAAGAGTCGTGTACGCGCCCGACGGTCGTGGAGGGCACCGCGCCACCTGTATACAAGGCGGGGGGGAAAAAGGAAAGCTATTCGTCTCGGACAGTTGAGCATGAAGGTGGTCCAGTATACGACGACGACACCACAATGTCGTCATCATCAGCGGAGGAGGGCGTCTTGATGGTTCATCCACGTCCGACTGATGATGATGTGCAGGTCACGTGTGGCTGGGGCCCTACCACACTAGCTGGCCGTCATGGACCTGGGAGCCGGGGTTACGGTGGTACCTGCCCTCGCCTCCTTACCCTGGTGGGCCAGGGGCGAGAGAGCGAGGGGTAAACCAAAGAAATTGAGTCGCTCCGCGTGGACAATTGTGTACCCATGAGGCCGGGGTGTACCATGAGGCTGGAGTGTACAATGAGCCCGGGGTGTACCATGAGGCCGGGGTGTACCATGAGGCCGGGGTGTACCATGAGGCCGGGGTGTACCATGAGGCCGAGGTGTACCCATGAGTCCGGGGTGGACGCACTCGAACCCTACGGGATACAGGTCCTAACCCAATATCAACAACGGTGACCCAGAAACAAACGGACTCACTTCATGACGGACTGCCATGTGAACATTGTATCGTCCACTGCTTGCCACCCATCACTACCACCACCACCCACACTGCCACCACCACACACACTGCCACCACCACACACGCTGCCACCACCACACACACTGCCACCACCACACACACTGCCACCACCACACACGCTGCCACCACCACACACACTGCCACCACCACACACGCTGCCACCACCACACACACTGCCACCACCACACACACTGCCACCACCACACACGCTGCCACCACCACACACACTGCCACCACCACACACACTGCCACCACCACACACACTGCCACCCATCACCACACAATGCCACCCAAGACTACCACCACCATTCACCAAACACTGCCACCCATCACCAACCCCAACCATCATACCCTGCCTCCCATCACTACCACCAGCCACCATACCCTGCCACCCATCAGTACCACCAGCCACCATACCCTGCCACCCATCAGTACCACCAGCCACCATACCCTGCCACCCATCAGTACCACCAGCCACCATACCCTGCCTCCCATCACTACCACCACCCACCATACCCTGCCACCCATCACTACCAC
Organism: Panulirus ornatus; assembly: GCF_036320965.1. NCBI lineage: Eukaryota > Metazoa > Arthropoda > Malacostraca > Decapoda > Palinuridae > Panulirus > Panulirus ornatus. Next base: position 13,089,218 of record NC_092278.1, read on the forward strand.
CAGCCACCATACCCTGCCTCCCATCAGTACCACCAGCCACCATACCCTGCCACCCATCAGTACCACCAGCCACCATACCCTGCCACCCATCAGTACCACCAGCCACCATACCCTGCCTCCCATCACTACCACCACCCACCATACCCTGCCACCCATCACTACCACCAGCCACCATACCCTGCCACCCATCACTACCACCAACCACCAAAACCCGTTTATTGATATATTCATTACTGCGCAGCACAACAAGACAGGGTTAAGCTATCGTCATTCCACTCGATGTTCATTAGGGATTACGTATACGCAGTCCAACGTTTATTGATGATGAGTTTCAGTATATATATATATATATATATATATATATATATATATATATATATATATATATATATATATATATATATATAAATATATATATATATATATATATATATATATATATATATATATATATATATATATATATATATATATATATTATCCCTGGGGATAGGGGAGAAAGAATACTTCCCACGTATTCCCTGCGTGTCGTAGAAGGCGACTAAAAGGGGAGGGAGCGGGGGACTGGAAATCCTCCCCTCGTTTCGTTTTTTTTTAATTTTCCAAAAGACGGAGCAGAGAAGGGGGCCAGGTGAGGATATTCCCTCATAGGCCCAGTCCTCTGTTCTTAACGTTACCTTGCTAACGCGGGAAATGGCGAATAGTTTGAAAGAAAGAATATATATATATATGAATATATATATATATATATATATATATATATATATATATATATATATATATATATATATATATATTTATCCCTGGGGATAGGGGAGAAAGAATACTTCCCACGTATTCCCTGCGTGTCGTAGAAGGCGACTAAAAGGGGAGGGAGCGGGTGGCTGGAAATCCTCCCCTTTGTTGTTTTTTTTTTTTAATTTTCCAAAAGAAGGAACAGAGAAGGGGGTCAGGTGAGGATATTCCCTCTAAGGCCCAGTTCTCTGTTCTTAACGCACCTCGCTATCGCGGGAAATGGCAAATAGTATGAAAAAGAAAAAAAAAAAAAAAAAAAAAAAATATATATATATATATATATATATATATATATATATATATATATATATATATATATATATATATCTTTCTTTCTTTCTTTCAAACTATTCGCCATTTCCCGCATTAGCGAGGTAGCGTTAAGAACAGAGGACTGGGCCTTTGAGGGAATACCCTCACCTGGCCCAATTCTCTGTTCCTTCTTTTGGAAAATTAAAAAAAACGAGAGGGGGGGATTTCCAGCCCCCCGCTCCCTCCCCTTTTAGTCGCCTTCTACGACACGCAGGGAATACGTGGGAAGTATTCTTTCTCCCCTATCCCCAGGGATATATATATATATACATATATATATATATGGATCTGGAGAAGGCATATGATAGAGTTGATAGAGATGCTCTGTGGATGGTATTAAGAATATATGGTGTGGGAGGCAAGTTGTTAGAAGCAGTGAAAAGTTTTTATCGAGGATGTAAGGCATGTGTACGTGTAGGAAGAGAGGAAACTGATTGGTTCTCAATGAATGTAGGTTTGCGGCAGGGGTGTGTGATGTCTCCATGGCTGTTTAATTTGTTTATGGATGGGGTTGTTAGGGAGGTGAATGCAAGAGTTTTGGAAAGAGGGGCAAGTATGAAGTATGTTGTGGATGAGAGAGCTTGGGAAGTGAGTCAGTTGTTGTTTGCTGATGACACAGCGCTGGTGGCTGATTCATGCGAGAAACTGCAGAAGCTGGTGACTGAGATTGGTAAAGTGTGTGAAAGAAGAAAGTTAAGAGTAAATGTGAATAAGAGCAAGGTTATTAGGTACAGTAGGGTTGAGGGTCAAGTCAATTGGGAGGTAAGTTTGAATGGAGAAAAACTGGAGGAAGTAAAGTGTTTTAGATATCTGGGAGTGGATCTGGCAGCGGATGGAACCATGGAAGCAGATGAATCATAGGGTGGGGGAGGGGGCGAAAATCCTGGGAGCCTTGAAGAATGTGTGGAAGTCGAGAACATTATCTCGGAAAGCAAAAATGGGTATGTTTGAAGGAATAGTGGTTCCAACAATGTTGTATGGTTGCGAGGCGTGGGCTATGGATAGAGTTGTGCGCAGGAGGGTGGATGTGCTGGAAATGAGATGTTTGAGGACAATGTGTGGTGTGAGGTGGTTTGATCGAGTAAGTAATGTAAGGGTATGAGAGATGTGTGGAAATAAAAAGAGCGTGGTTGAGAGAGCAGAAGAGGGTGTTTTGAAATGGTTTGGGCACATGGAGAGAATGAGTGAGGAAAGTTGACCAAGAGGATATATGTGTCGGAGGTGGAGAGAACGAGGAGAAGTGGGAGACCAAATTGGAGGTGGAGAGATGGAGTGAAAAAGATTTTGTGTGATCGGGGCCTGAACATGCAGGAGGGTGAAAGGCGGGCAAGGAATAGAGTGAATTGGATCGATGTGGTATACCGGGGTTGACGTGCTGTCAGTGGATTGAATCAGGGCATGTGAAGCGTCTGGGGTAAACCATGGAAAGTTGTGTGGGGCCTGGATGTGGAAAGGGAGCTGTGGTTTCGGGCATTATTGCATGACAGCTAGAGACTGAGTGTGAACAAATGGGGCCTTTGTTGTCTTTTCCTAGTGCTACCTCGCACACATGAGGGGGGAGGGGAATGGTATTCCATGTGTGGCGAGGTGGCGATGGGAATGAATAAAGGCAGACAGTGTGAATTGTGTGCTTGGGTATATATGTATGTGTCTGTGTGTGTATATATATGTGTACATTGAGATGTATAGGTATGTATATTTGCGTGTGTGGACGTGTATGTATATACATTGTGTATGGTGGTGGGTTGGGCCATTTCTTTCGTCTGTTTCCTTGCGCTACCTCGCAAACGCGGGAGACAGCGACAAAGCAAAATAAATAAATAAATAAATAAATATATATATATATATATATATATATATATATATATATATATATATATATATATATATATATATATATATTAGATCAAAGTTAAAGTATCCTAGATATTTCATTGATGAATCCCTTAAGCTGGGAAAGAAACCATTTTATAGAGTTAAATCCAAACCTCTCCTTGATACCGAGAATCTTTTAGTTCTACCTTTTAGTGATAATCTTACATTACTTCCCAGGCTGCTTAAATGTTTTTATATATAAATGCAGCCTTCAGCAATAACAATATTATATAGAATATCTTCGTCAAAAACTCACCAGAAAATTCAGCTGGCTGTGTTTACAGTCTCCTGTAAAAATTGATATGTTATATATTGCAGAGATTGCTAAGGATCTTCATGTTAGACTTCAGCAACATAACTATAGTATAAGAACAGGACATGAATCAAATGGTTTGTCAAAACAAGTTACAAACTATGATCATAGTGCTGACTGGTGTAACGCTAATTCAATCATTAATTAATTCCTTTACCACGACGAAATATATCACTGAATCTTCAATTATTAAAAGCACAAAGAACTGTAACATTAATATTAGTGAAGGTATATAATTATACCTGGATAGCTTTGCTCTTGGTAAAATTTGTAAACAAGTTCCCTTTCCAGGCACAGCGCCAGACCCAACCACCACCAAACCGATACCACCATCCGAGGAAGCTTGTTTACCAATGACGTCTCAGCTACGTCTCTCCCTTGTATATCAACTGACTGTTCTACGTCTTGTATCTCATTCTTGTATCTTCTCTGACGATGTGATCATTACACGAAAGTGCACTTGGGAACTTATCGTGTTTCATTTTCCGCGTGGACTCATAGGAATATATACATATATTTATATTTATACTTTGCTTTGTCGCTGTCTCCCGCGTTAGCGAGGTAGCGCAAGGAAACAGACGAAAGAATGGCCCAACCCGCCCACATACACACACACACATATATATATATATATATATATATATATATATATATATATATATATATATATATATATATATATATATCCCTGGGGATAGGGGAAAAAGAATACTTCCCACGCATTCCTCACGTGTCGTAGGAGGCGACTAAAGGGGACGGGAGCGGGGAGCTGGAAACCCTCCCCTCCTTGTATTTTAACTTTCTAAAAGGGGAAACAAAACAAGGAGTCACGCGGGGAGTGCTTATCCTCCTCGAAGGCTCAGATTGGGGTGTCTAAATGTGTGTTGATGTAACCGAGAAAAAAGGAGAGATAGGTAGTATGTTTGAGGAAAGGAACCTGGATGTTTTGGCTCGGAGTGAAACGAAGCTCAACGGTAAAGGGGAAGAGTGGTTTGGGAATGTCTTGGGAGTAAAGTCAGGGGTTAGTGAGAGGACAAAAACAAGGGTAGGAGTAGCACTACTCCTGAAACAGGAGTGGTGGGAGTATGTGATAGAGTGTAAGAAAGTAAACTCGAGATTGATATGGATAAAACTGAAAGTGGATGGTGAGAGATGGGTGATTATTTGTGCATATGCACCTGGGCATGAGAAGAAAGATAATGAGAGGCAAGTGTTTGGGAGCAGCTGAGTGACTGTGTCAGTAGTTTTGATGCACGAGACCGGGTTATAGTGATGGGCGATTTGAATGCAAAGGTGAGTAATGTGGCAGTTGAGGGAATAATTGGTGTACATGGAGTGTTCAGCGTTGTCAATGGAAATGGTGAAGAGCTTGTAGATGATTGGGAATACCTAGTTTAAAAAGAGAGATATACATAAGTATACGTATGCAAGTAGGAGAGATGGCCAGATAGCGATATTGGATTACGTGTTAATTGATAGGTGCGCGAAAGAGAGACTTTTGGATGTTACTGTGCTGAGAGGTGCACCTGGAGGGATGTCTGATCATTATCTTGAGGAGGCGAAGGTGAAGATTTGTAGAGGTTTTCAGAAAAGAAGAGAGAATGTTGGGGTGAAGACAGTAGTGAGAGGAATGAGCTTGGGAGGGAGACTTGTGTGAGGAAGTACCAGAAGAGAATGAGTACAGAATGGAAAAAGGTGAGAACAAAGGACATAAGGGGAGTAGAGGAGGAATGCGATGTATTTAGGGAAGCAGTGATACCTTGCGCAAAAGATGCTTGTGGCATGAGAAGAGTGGGAGGTGGGCAGATTAGAAAGGGTAGTGACTTGTGGGATGAAGAAGTAAGATTGTTAGTGAAAGAGAAGAGCGAGGCATTTGGACGATTTTTGCAAGGAAATAATGCAAATGACTGGGAGATGTATAAAAGAAAGAGGCGAGAGGTCAAGAGAAAGGTGCAAGAGGTGAAAAAGAGGGCAAATGAGAGTTGGGGTGTGAGAGTATCATAAAATTTTAGGGAGAAGAAAAAGATGTTTCGGAGGGAGGTAAATAATGTGCGTAAGACAAGAGAATGAATGAGAAATTCAGTGAAGGGGTGCTAATGGGGAGGTGATAACAAGTAGTGGTGATGTGAGAAGGAGAAGGAGTGAGTATTTTGAAGGTTTGTTGAATGTGTTTGATGATAGAGCGGCAGATATAGGGTGTTTTGGTCGAGGTGGTGTGCAAAGTGAGAGGGTTAGGGAGAATGATTTGGTAAACATAGATGAGGTAGTAAAAGCTTTGCGGAAGATGAAAGCCGGCAAGGCAGCGGGTTTGGATGGTACTGCACTGGAATTTATTAAAAAAAAAATGGGTAACTATTGTTGACTGGTTGGTAAGGTTATTTAAAGTATGTATGACTCATGGTGAGGTGCCTGAGGATTGGCGGAATGCTTGCATAGTGCCATTGCACAAAGGCAAAGGGGATAAATGAGAGTTCTCAAATTACAGAGGTATAAGTTTGTTGAGAATTCCTGGGATATCATATGGGAGAGTACTGACTGAGATGTTGAAGGCATGTACAGAGCATCAGATTGGGAAGAGCAGTGTGGTTTCAGAAGTAGTAGACGATGTGTGGATCAGGTGTTTACTTTGAAGAATGTATGTGAGAAATGCTTAGAAAAGCAAATGGATTTGTATGTAGCATTTATGGATCTGGAGAAGGCATATGATAGAGTTGATAGAGATGCTCTGTGGATGGTGTTAATAATATATGGTGTGGGAGGCAAGTTGTTAGAAGCAGTGAAAATTTTTATTAAGGATGTAAGGCATAAGTACGTGTAGGAAGAGAGGAAACTAATTGGTTCTCAGTGAACGTAGGTTTGCGGCAGGGGTGTGTGATGTCTCCATGGTTGTTGAATTTGTTTATGGATGGGATTGTTAGGGAGGTGAATGCAAGAGTTTTGGAAAAAGGGGCACGTATGCAGTCTGCTGTGGATGAGAGAGCTTGGGAAGTGAGTCAGTTGTTGTTCGCTGATGATACAGCGCTGGTGGTTGATTCGGGTGAGAAACTGCAGAAGCTGGTGACTGAGTTTGGTAAAGTGTGTGAAAGAAGGAAGGCGAGAGTAAATGTGAATAAGAGCAAGGTTATTAGGTACAGTAGGGTTGAGGGACAAGTCAATTGAGAGGTAAGTTTGAATGGAGAAAAACTGGAGGAAGTAAAGTGTTCTAGATATCTGGGAGTGGATTTGGAAGCGGAAGTGAATCATAGGATGGGGGAGGGGGCGAAAGTTCTGGGAGCGATAAAGAATGTGTGGAAGTCGAGAACATTATCTCGGAAAGCAAAAATGGCTAAGTTTGAAGGAATAGTGGTTCCAACAATGTTGTATGGTTGCGAGGCGTGGGCTATAGATAAGTTGTGCGGAGGAGGGTGGATGTGTTGGAAATGAGATGTTTCAGGATAATATGTGGTGTGATGTGGTTTGATCGAATAAGTAATAATAGGGTAAGAGAGATGTTTGGTAATAAAAAGTATGGTTGAGAGTGCAGAAGAGGGTGTTTTAAAATGGTTTGGTCACATGGAGAGAATGAGTGAGGAAAGATTGACCAAGAGGATATATGTGTCAGAGGTGGAGGGAACGAGAAGTGGGAGACCAAACGTGCTGTCAATGGATTGAACCAGGGCATGTGAAGCGTCTGGGGTAAACCATGGAAAGTTCTGTGGGGCCTGGATGTGGAAAGGGAGCTTTGGTTTCGGTGCATTATTACATGACAGCTAGAGACTGAGTGTGAACGAATGTGGCCTATGTTGTCTTTTCCTAGCGCTACCTCGCATACATGAGGGGGAGGGGGTTTTTATTTCATGTGAGGCGGGGTGGCGATGGGAATGAATAAAGGCAGCAAGTATGAATTATGTACATGTGTATATATGTATATGTCTGTGTGTGTATATATATGTATACGTTGAAATGTATAGGTATGTATATTTGCGTGTGTGGACGTGTATGTATATACATGTGTATGTGGGTGGGTTGGGCCATTCTTTCATCTGTTTCCTTGCGCTACCTCGCTAACGCGGGAGACAGCGACAAAGCAACAAAAAAAAAAAAAAAGAAATAATAATATATATAAATAACTAACCTACTTTAGGTATTTCTAAGACACATCATACTATCAACCAAATCATCATGAATGAAGTAACAAGAGAAGACAGCATGACATGATAGTTGAACACGCACCTCGCTACCCAGGCGAACCATCCCAGCTCAACCCCATTCAACCACAACGCGACCCACACCCAACTTTCCTTTAACGGCCACAACAGTTTGTGGTCTGGCATGGCGGTGAGAGGGCGCACTGGTGTGTGTGTCCGTGTTAGTGGTGGAAACTGATGAGGTGGACATTTCCCGAGAAACATCTCGCGTATAATAATGTTTAAATAAACTAAGTTATCTAAACTCTTACTGAAGTGCAAGTATTCCTTCAGTCACACACACATACACACACACACACACATTATATATATATATATATATATATATATATATATATATATATATATATATATATATATATATATATATTCTTTTTTTTTTTTTTTTGCTTTGTCGCTGTCTCCCGCGTTTGCGAGGTAGCGCAAGGAAACAGACGAAAGAAATGGCCCAACCCACCTCCATACAAATGTATATACATACACGTCCAAACACGCAAATATACATACCTACACAGCTTACCATGGTTTACCCCAGACGCTTCACATGCCCTGATTCAATCCACTGACAGCACGTCAACCCCGGTATACCACATCGATCCAATTCACTCTATTCCTTGCCCTCCTTTCACCCTCCTGCATGTTCAGGCCCCGATCACACAAAATCTTTTTCACTTCATCTTTCCACCTCCAATTTGGTCTCCCACTTCTCCTCGTTCCCTCCACCTCCGACACATATATCCTCTTGGTCAATCTTTCCTCACTCATTCTCTCTATGTGCCCAAACCATTTCAAAACACCCTCTTCTGCTCTCTCAACCACGCTCTTTTTATTTCCACACCTCTCTCTTACCCTGACGCTACTTACTCGATCAAACCACCTCACACCACACATTGTCCTCAAACATCTCATTTCCAGCACATCCACCCTCCTGCGCACAACTCTATCCATAGCCCACGCCTCGCAACCATACAACATTGTTGGAACCACTATTCCTCCAAACATACCCATTTTTGCTTTCCGAGATAACGTTCTCGACTTCCACACATTCTTCAAGGCTCCCAGGATTTTCGCCCCCTCCCCCACCCTATGATCCACTTCCGCTTCCATGGTTCCATCCGCTGCCAGATCCACTCCCAGATATCTAAAACACTTCACTTCCTCCAGTTTTTCTCCATTCAAACTTACCTCCCAATTGACTTGACCCTCAACCCTACTGTACCTAATAATCTTGCTCTTATTCACATTTACTCTTAACTTTCTTCTTTCACACACTTTACCAAACTCAGTCACCAGCTTCTGCAGTTTCTCACATGAATCAGCCACCAGCGCTGTATCATCAGCAAACAACAACTGACTCACTTCCCAAGCTCTCTCATCCCCAACAGACTTCATACTTGCCCCTCTTTCCAAAACTCTTGCATTCACCTCCCTAACAACCCCATCCATAAACAAATTAAACAACCATGGAGACATCACACATCCCTGCCGCAAACCTACATTCACTGAGAACCAATCACTTTCCTCTCTTCCTACACGTACACATGCCTTACATCCTCGATAAAAACTTTTCACTGCTTCTAACAACTTGCCTCCCACACCATATATTCTTAATACCTTCCACAGAGCATCTCTATCAACTCTATCATATGCCCTCTCCAGATCCATAAATGCTACATACAAATCCATTTGCTTTTCTAAGTATTTCTCACATACATTCTTCAAAGCGAACACCTGATCCACACATCCTCTACCACTTCTGAAACCACACTGCTCTTCCCCAATCTGATGCTCTGTACATGCCTTCACCCTCTCAATCAATACCCTCCCATATAATTTACCTGGAATACTCAACAAACTTATACCTCTGAAATTTGAGCACTCACTCTTATCCCCTTTGCCTTTGTACAATGGCACTATGCACGCATTCCGCCAATCCTCAGGCACCTCACCATGAGTCATACATACATTAAATAACCTTACCAACCAGTCAATAATACAGTCACCCCCTTTTTTAATAAATTCCACTGCAATACCATCCAAACCTGCTGCCTTGCCGGCTTTCATCTTCCGCAAAGCTTTTACTACCTCTTCTCTGTTTACCAAATCATTTTCCCTAACCCTCTCACTTTGCACACCACCTCGACCAAAACACCCTATATCTGCCACTCTATCATCAAACACATTCAACAAACCTTCAAAATACTCACTCCATCTCCTTCTCACATCATCACTACTTGTTATCACCTCCCCATTTGCGCCCTTCACTGAAGTTCCCATTTGCTCCCTTGTCTTACGCACTTTATTTACCTCCTTCCAGAACATCTTTTTATTCTCCCTAAAATTTAATGATACTCTCTCACCCCAACTCTTATTTGCCCTCTTTTTCACCTCTTGCACCTTTCTCTTGACCTCCTGTCTCTTTCTTTTATACATCTCCCACTCAATTGCATTTTTTCCCTGCAAAAATCGTCCAAATGCCTCTCTCTTCTCTTTCACTAATAATCTTACTTCTTCATCCCACCACTCACTACCCTTTCTAATCAACCCACCTCCCACTCTTCTCATGCCACAAGCATCTTTTGCGCAATCCATCACTGATTCCCTAAATACATCCCATTCCTCCCCCACTCCCCTTACTTTCATTGTTCTCACCTTTTTCCATTCTGTACTCAGTCTCTTCTGGTACTTCCTCACACAAGTCTCCTTCCCGAGCTCACTTACTCTCACCACCCTCTTCACCCCAACATTCACTCTTCTTTTCTGAAAACCCATACAAATCTTCACCTTAGCCTCCACAAGATAATGATCAGACATCCCTCCAGTTGCACCTCTCAGCACATTAATATCCAAAAGTCTCTCTTTCGCGCGCCTGTCAATTAACACGTAATCCAATAACGCTCTTTGGCCATCTCTCCTACTTACATACGTATACTTATGTATATCTCTCTTTTTAAACCAGGTATTCCCAATCACCAGTCCTTTTTCAGCACATAAATCTACAAGCTCTTCACCATTTCCATTTACAACACTGAACACCCCATGTATACCAATTATTCCCTCAACTGCCACATTACTCACCTTTGCATTCAAATCACCCATCACTATAACCCGGTCTCGTGCATCAAAACCACTAACACACTCATTCAGCTGCTCCTAAAACACTTGCCTCTCATGATCTTTCTTCTCATGCCCAGGTGCATATGCACCAATAATCACCCATCTCTCTCTATCAACTTTCAGTTTTACCCATATTAATCGAGAATTTACTTTCTTACATTCTATCACATACTCCCACAACTCATGTTTCAGGAGTACTGCTACTCCTTCCCTTGCTCTTGTCCTCTCACTAACCCCTGACTTTACTCCCAAGACATTCCCAAACCACTCTTCCCCTTTACCCTTGAGCTTCGTTTCACTCAGAGCCAAAACATCCAGGTTCCTTTCCTCAAACATACTACCTATCTCTCCTTTTTTCACATCTTGGTTACATCCACACACATTTAGACACCCCAGTCTGAGCCTTCGAGGAGGCGTGACTCCTCCTTCTGTTTCCCATTTTAGAAAGTTAAAAAAAACATACAAGGAGGGGAGGATTTCCGGCCCCCCGCTCCCGTCCCCTCTAGTCGCCTTCTACGACACGCGAGGAATGCGTGGGAAATATTCTTTCACCCCTATCCCCAGGGATAATATATATATATATATATATATATATATATATATATATATATATATATATATATATATATATATATGCACATACATACGCACATACATACGCACATATACACACATATACATATATATACATATGAAAAAATGTAAGAAATAATTTAGAAAACTGAAACTTCTAGCTTGAAATGAAAAAAAAATGAATGTCACATAATGGTTCAACCTCTGGCTATGGAAAAGGGAAATTATATATATATATATATATATATATATATATATATATATATATATATATATATATATATATATATATATATATAATTTATATATATATATATATATATATATATATATATATATATATAGATAGATAGATAGATAGATAGTAGATAGAAAGATAGATAGATAGATAGATAAAGACAGATAAATACTATGGTAAAACCACAAGGAAACGCTTTCGTATAACTACATCGTCAGGACTGAGTACAGACAGACAGAACCAGAATATGATAAACCCGCCTCCACTCTGTCCTCAGTAGGGTGGTCACCCTTCCCTACAACCCTGGGATGGTAGTGGAGGTGGATGGTGCCTCGGGAGGTGTGTGTGTATGTGTGTCCACGCTTCGGGAAGCTGTACCGCACAATGATGGCCCGCTCAGAGCTGTCGATTCAACCAGCCCAACTTGTACATTGGTTCAAGTGAGGAGGCCGTCTCGAATGGCTTTTCACAAACACTCACTATATTCACCAGCTTATCTTGTGTGTGTTTGTGTGTGTGTGTTTGGTGGTCGTGTTGGCGAGATTACGTCACCAAATATATATGTTCCCTGGATGAGGTCTGCTCTTTCCTTGACAGTTCTCTGCTGCACAGCTCACGAAGGGAACTTCATTTGTGTTGTGACCAGACCTTTGTGTTCACTCATCCGTTGTAATCACGACAAGTAATCATGATCGCGATCACTTTTGCTGGGGAAAAACCGAGTACGATCATGATTCCTTCCTTGCCTTTAAAGGAGAAATGGAATCATGATTATCATTCATCAAAGTCTGGATCGATTCCAAATGATTATGATTACAAGGGATACAAATGTATACAACCAAATTAACAGCACAATAGACCATTGAGTCCTAAGGAGGCTGTTTGTCGTAGTGGAAAAAAACAGAAACTCGGGGATCAGTGTGGCAGGAATAGAAAGAAATACTCAGATTTTTCAGTGAGGAAGACCTGTAAACTTTTCGTACAGCCAAGGAGGTGCAAAAAACTGTTAGTCGAGGATCTGAAGCGAAATATATGGAATATGGGATGTGGTCGAGGTTTACCCATCCCAAATCGTACTAGGGAAAGATACACTCGTGTACATAACGTACAACTCCTCTTAAAGGCCAACTCTCTCATCTGTACGAATATCGTGGTGTACTGTACGTTAAAGTAGCCCCCACTACACCCAACACGCTACTACTTCTGTACAGACAGGAAGCGAATTCCTCCAACCACATCAAGATAAAGTTTCCACAATGTAAAGCTGTGCTGAACCGCTCTCTCTCTCTCTCTCTCTCTCTCTCTCTCTCTCTCTCTCTCTCTCTCTCTGGAAGAAAGAAACATTTGCTGCCCTTCCCTTACTCTACCTTTGTGTAGCGGGCGTGAGTGTTTAGCAGGCGTGCGCTGACCAGGCCCGCTGGCTATCAGCTGTTTTAATTGCACTTGACCCCAGGGTCAACCACACTTCCATCCTGCCCTTCACATGCTGGTGAAGTAGTTTCTCTATACTTCCACGTGCGACCAGAGCAATCGCCACATACAAGGAAAGCTATCCTCCTTCACCACACAGAGGGTAACACGACAAAGATGTCTCCCCTTAAAGACAAAGAAGATACAGAACTGTGACTTGGGTCACCACCTGCCGATTGCACCAGAAAACCCTATGGCGGATGAGTGTTCCCTCACCATCAGTCAACGCAAAGAAGTGAAACAACTTCACAGGAACAGAGGCCCAATACCAATGGTGAACAGACGTGTGGCGGAAGTTCCATTGGGCCGAGTTCCACTTCGTAAACAAAGCCCGGAACCAAGTAGCCTTGAAAAACCATCAACGATTAGTTGCGGAACTTTGTAACCAACAGTGGTAGTGAAGGTACACATATGCAGTTACCTTCCAACGACCATACACAACTTTAACAAGACTGTCATCATTGTCATGGGACCTACAATCCTTCATCAGATTGAAAACCATCAAGAATGTTAAACGAATCAAGAATCAAAGAAGCAGTCATGGCAGACTGGACGAGTAGTAAACACCCACTAGGGAGACTCATAGTCCCTGGCGCCTTCTGTTATCTCAGGCTGGATGTCTCATCTTCCTCCAAGTCGACGTCGCTTCAAATGCCAGAGTTGAAATCAAGGGGTGAACGTCTGCAG
>NC_092278.1:13105284-13197784 GCF_036320965.1 Panulirus ornatus
ATATATATATATATATATATATATATATATATATATATATATATATATATATATATTTTTATTATACTTTGTCGCTGTCTCCCGCGTTTGCGAGGTAGCGCAAGGAAACAGACGAAAGAAATGGCCCAACCCCCCCCCCCCCCATACACATGTATATACATACGTCCACACACGCAAATATACATACCTACACAGCTTTCCATGGTTTACCCCAGACGCTTCACATGCCCTGCTTCAATCCACTGACAGCACGTCAACCCCGGTATACCACATCGATCCAATTCACTCTATTCCTTGCCCTCCTTTCACCCTCCTGCATGTTCAGGCCCCGATCACACAAAATCTTTTTCACTCCATCTTTCCACCTCCAATTTGGTCTCCCTCTTCTCCTTGTTCCCTCCACCTCCGACACATATATCCTCTTGGTCAATCTTTCCTCACTCATCCTCTCCATGTGCCCAAACCACTTCAAAACACCCTCTTCTGCTCTCTCAACCACGCTCTTTTTATTTCCACACATCTCTCTTACCCTTACGTTACTCACTCGATCAAACCACCTCACACCACACATTGTCCTCAAACATCTCATTTCCAGCACATCCATCCTCCTGCGCACAACTCTATCCATAGCCCACGCCTCGCAACCATACAACATTGTTGGAACCACTATTCCTTCAAACATACCCATTTTTGCTTTCCGAGATAATGTTCTCGACTTCCACACATTCTTCAAGGCCCCCAGGATTTTCGCCCCCTCCCCTACCCTATGATCCACCTCCGCTTCCATGGTTCCATCCGCTGCCAGATCCACTCCCAGATATCTAAAACACTTCACTTCCTCCAGTTTTTCTCCATTCAAACTCACCTCCCAACTGACTTGACCCTCAACCCTACTGTACCTAATAACCTTGCTCTTATTCACATTTACTCTTAACTTTCTTCTTCCACACACTTATATATATATTGGAGAGAATCACAATTTTGCGCGTGATCAAGTATTTTCCCAAGAGTCCACGGGAAAGTGAAACACGATAATTTCCCAGGTACACTTTCGTGTAATAATCACATTATCAGGGGAGACACAAGAGAGAAATATAGCAGTCAGTTGATATATGACCAAGAGATGTAGCTACGACGCCATATGGTAAACATGCCATTTCCCGCGTTAGCGAGGTAGCGTTAAGAACAGAGAACTGAGTCTCAGAGGGAATATCCTCAAATGGCCCCTTCTCTGTTCCATCTTTTGGAAAATTAAAAAAACGAAAAGAAGGATTTCCAGCCACCCGCTCCCTCCCCTTTTAGTCGCCTTTTACGACAAGCAGGCAATACGTGGGAAGTATTCTTTCTCCCTTATCCCCATTTTCCAAAAGAAGGAACAGGGAAGGGGGCCAGGTGAGGATATTCCCTCAAAGGCCCAGTCCTCTGTTCTTAACGCAACCTCGCTAACGCGGGAAATGGCGAATAGTTTGAATGAAAAGATATATATATATATATATATATATATATATATATATATATATATATATATATATATATATATATATATATTCTTTTTCATACATATTCGCCATTACCCGCGTTAGCTTGGTAGCGTTAAGAACAGAGAACTGAGTCTCAGAGGGAATATCCTCACTTGGCCCCCTTCTCTTTTCCTTCTTTTGGAAAATTTTAGAACTTTAGGGGAGGAATTCTAGCCCCCCGCTCCCTCCCCTTTCAGTCGTCTCCTACGACACGCAGGGAATAGGTGGAAAGATTTCTTTCTACCCTATCCCCAGGTATTTATATTTCATTTTATTTTATTTCTTTTTTTAATTTTCCAAAGAAAGGAACAGAGAAGGGGGCCAGGTGAGGATATTCCCTCAAAGGCCCAGTTCTCTGTTCTTAATGCTACCTCGTTAACGCGGCAAATGGCGAATAGTTTGAAAGAAAAGAAATATAAATATATATATATATATATATATATATATATATATATATATATATATATATATATATATATATATATATATAAAACATGTTTTGGAAGGAGGTAAATAAAGTGCGTAAGACAAGAGAACAAATGGGAACATCGGTGAAAGGGGCAAATGGGGAGGTAATAACAAGTAGTGGTGTAGTGTGAGGGGATGGAGTGAGCATTTTGAAGGTTTGTTGAATGCGTACGATGAAAGAGTGGCATATATAGGGTGCTTTGGTCGAGGTGGTATGCGAAGTAAGAGAGTCAGGGAGAATGATATGGTAAACAGAGAAGAGGCAGTGAAAGCTTTGCGGAAGATGAAAGCCTTGCCGGCAAGGTGGGGGTTTTGGATGGTACTGCAGTGGAATTTATCAAAAAAGGGGGGAACTGTGTTGTTGACTGGTTGGTGAGGATATTCAATGTATGTATGGCTCATGGAGAAGTGAATGAGGATTGGCGAAATGCATGAATAGTGCCATTGTACAAAAACAAAGGGGAAACAGGTGTGTTCAAATTACAGAGGTATAAGTTTGTTGAGTATTCCTGGGAAATCATATGGGAGGGTATTGAATGAGAGGGTCAAGGAATGTACAGAGCATCAGATTGGGGAAGAGCATTGTGGTTTCAGAAGTGGAAGAGGATGTGTGGATCAGGTGTTTGCTTTGAAGAATGCATGTGAGAAATACTTAGAAAAACAAAGGGATTTCTATGTAGCATTTATGGATCTGGAGAAGGCATATGAAAGAGTTGATAGAGATGCTCTGTGGAAGGCATTAAAAGTATATGGTGTGGGAGGCAAGATGCTAGAAGCAGTGAAAAGTTTTTATCGAGGATGTAAGGCATGTGTACGAGTAGGAAGAGAGGAATGTGATTGGTCCTCAGTGAATGTCGGTTTGCGGCAGGGGTGTGTGATGTCTCCATGGTTGTTTAATTTGTTTATGGTTGGGGTTGTTAGGGAGGTGAATGCAAGAGTTTTGGAGAGAGGGCAAGCATGCAGTCTGTTGTGGATGAGAGGGCTTGGTAAGCGAGTCAGTTGTTGTTCGCTGATGATACAGTGCTGGTGGCTGATTCGGGTGAGAAACTGCAGAAGTTGGTGACTGAGTCTGGTAAAGTGTGTGAAAGAAGAAAGCTGAGAGTAAATGGGAATGAAACCAAGGTTATTAGGTTCAGTGGGGTTGCGGAACAAGTAAATTGGGAGATAAGTTTGAATGGAGAAAAACTGGAGGAAGTGAAGTGTTTTAGGTACCTGGGAGTGGACTTGGCAGCTGATGGAACCATGGAAACGGAAGTGAGTCACAGGGTGGGGGAGGGGGCGAAGGTTCTGGGAGCGTTGAAGAATGTGTGGAAGGCGAGAACGTTTTCTCGGAAAGCAAAAATGGGTATGTATGAAGGAATAGTGGTTCCAACAATGTTTATATGGTGCGAGGCATGGGTAGAGATAGGGTTGTACGGAGGAGGGTGGATGTTTTGGAAATGAGATGTTTGAGGCCAACATGTGGTGAGGTGGTCTGATCAAGTAATGAAATGGTAGGAGAGACGTGTGGTAATGAAAAGAGTGTGGTTGAAAGAACAGAAGAGGGTGTTTTGAAATGGTTTAATCACATGGAGAATGAGTGAGGAAAGATTGACAAAGAGGATATATGTGTCAGAGGTGGAGGGAACGAGGAGAATTAGGAAACCAAATTGGAGGTGGAAGGATGGAGTGAAAAAGATTTTGAGTGATCGGAGCCTGAACATACAGGAGCGTGAAAGGGATGCAAGGAATAGAGTGAATTGGAACGATGTGGTATACCGGGGTCGACGTGCTGCCAATGGATTGAACCAGGGCATGTGAAGCGTCTGGGGTAAACCATGGAAAGCTTTGTTGGGTCTGGATGTGGGAAGGGAGCTGTGGTTTCGGTGCATTACACATTAGAGCTAAAATCTGTGTGTGGAAGAATGTGGCTTTGGTGGCCTTTCCTAGCGATACCTTGCGCGCACGCGAGAGAAGGGGGATGTCATTTCATGCGTGGCGAGGTGGCGGCGAAAATGGATGAAGGCAGCATGTATGAATGTGTGCATGTGTATATATGTATATGTGTGTGTCTATATATATTTATACGTTGAAAAGTATAGGTATGTATATATGCGTGTGTGGGCGTTTATATATATACATGTGTATGTGGATTGGTTGAGTCATTTTTTCGTCTGTTTCCTTGCGCTACCTCGCTAACGCGGGAGACAGCGACAAATAATATATATGAATATATGTATATATGAATATATGTATATATAAATATATATATATATATATATATATATATATATATATATATATATATATATATATATATATATATTGGAAAGGATCACAATTTTGCGCGTGATCAAGATATTCCTATGAGTCCACGGGGAAAATATATTTTCCCCGTGGACTCATAGGAATATATATATATATATATATATATATATATATATATATATATATATATATATATATATATATATATATATATATATATATATTCTTTTCATACTAGATCGCTGTTTGCCGTGTGCGCGAGGTAGCGCCATGAACAGACGGTGAAAAGCCACATTTCTAATGTTACCTACCTTAAGCAATTCCCAATAGATTCTTAAAAGCGTTATGTTCGGTCTTCCGTGTAGTGGGACATTTCTCATTAAGCGATATTTTGTACCTTCTGCAGCGTCTAGGTGGGTGTTCTGGGGGGAAGGGTGTGGGGAGGCGTTCGTGGGGTTACTGTGGGGAGCGGGGGGTCAATATGTGGGACATCCCAGTCTGCTCCTACCCTCAGTCAGTGTTCTACCGGAGCGCTGATCATCGGCTACAGGTTGTGGGGTGGGATTCCCAGTTACACGTCGGGAAATCTTGGGAATTTGACCTCCGACACCGGGAGTTTCCAGCGGTCAGTCAGAGAGAAGCGACTTTACGAAATACTTCAACTCTGATGATGGGTAGTTACGAAACGCGTTTACCAATGAACAGCCATACATGGTCATCCATGGGCAAGTTTGCATCACGCAAATGGCCAGTAACTTAATCATATCAAGGGGGTATTTCCTCCACGTTTTTTTTTTTTATTAAATTTCCCGATTTTTGCCATGGGGGTATTTTATTGATTTTATCTGTTTTCCTTAATCCATGTAGGGTCAGGTGGGGTGTACTCCCCTGTACTCATCAGGAGGTCGAGCCTGATGGAAAAGATGAGGAGGTCGAGCCTGATGGAGAAGAGGAGGAGGAGGTCGAGCCTAATGGAGAAAATGAGGAGGAGGAGGAGGTCGAGCCTGATGTAGAAGATGAGGAGAAGGTCGAGCCTGATGTAGAAGATGAGGAGGAGGAGGAGGAAGAGGTCGAGCCTGATGTAGAAGATGAGGAGGAGGAGGAGGAAGAGGTGTGGGCAAGACGATCGTGTTGGCCGGACGTGCCCGCTATATGAGGTCAGAGTTTGATCATGGTCTGGCTAATGAGGAGTATGGATGGTGTCCTCCTAGGTGCCAGTCGCTCCCACTCCACCTGCTGCCTCACACGTGTCCCACACACCTGTCCACAGATGTGTACTCGGCGGCGGTGTGAGGGACGACACGCATCACCCCGGGCGACCGATGCACATGGAGGACGCAGCAGCTATTCTGCCTCTACCTGAACTAGTCTCTCCAACAACAATGTATCTACAAACCGACAGTAACAAGTAATTATGCCAGGCGTCATTATGCTTCTTAGATGGCAAATCGCTCTGGATAAAACTTCCCTGTTTAGCAACAGACCAGAGTGACACTACAGGTACACACTAGTTGGAACTGGATCACCTCTGCTAACTCTTGGTAACACGTAACGTACAGCAGGTATCGGGCGCGACACACCTACCCACTGAGTGACGGTCGGTTATTGTAACAACGAATGATCACCTATTCCGTCTGGCGGCGCGCTAGCCAATGAAAAGACCAATTTCGCTCAACCTTCCTAAAAATAAACTCGACCCCTCGAGCATGACGTTGCCGACCCTAGAGCACGACCGCACCACCACCACCACAGCAGCACTTCCCCTCCCTCAGTGCCATCATCCACCACACACACACACACACACCGTGGCACCGTCAGGAGCTCCCCACGAGTGCAAGGCAGTGTATAAACCCGGGACCATTATCACCATCACTTCGCAAGACACCGTCCACTGTCGATGGCGCAGAAATCATCAAATGATAAAAAAGAAAAAAACCTGAACTTTGGACTTGCGAGCTGTTCATCCTCCCCTCGAGGTTGGTCGGTAAAATGGTTACCTGGCTTAGGTTAGGGTAAGACAAGCTTGGTTAAGCATTCAGTTGCCCGTACCGTCTCAAAGAATAAATTCTATATCTCGGAAGTAGGTATTCAAGGGTCAATCATCTTCACCTGGCTGGACGGAGGTGGTCTGCAGCTGCCACGATATTTTCAACACCAGGACAGACCACACAACCGGATCCTTACAGGGCACCTCCCTGGCGACCGTCACTGAGAACTTCATGATATTTACTACCGCGAAACCCTCCTGCTATGACATCCCCCCCCCCCCCAACACTCGCCACATCATGTACGGTTGAGTCAAATCTTCAAGCTAAAAAAGTTTTGTGGGGCCTGGATGTGGAAAGGGAGCTGTGGTTTCGGTGCATTATACATGACAGCTAGAGACCGAGTGTGAACGAATGTGGCCTTTGTTGTCTTTTCCTGGCGCTACCTCCCGTGCATGCGGGGGGAAGGGGTTGTCATTTCATGTGTGGCGGGGTGGCGACGGAAATGAATAAAGGCAGCAAGTATGAATTATGTACATGCATATATATGTATATGTATGTATACGTTGGAATGTATAGGTATGTATATGTGCGTGTGTGGGCGTGTATGTATATACATGTGTATGTGGGTGGGTTGGGCCATTCTTTCGTCTGTTTCCTTGCGCTTCCTCGCTAACGCGGGAGACAGCGACAAAGTAAATTAAAAAATAATAATAAAAAAAAAAAAAATATATATATATATATATATATATATATATATATATATATATATATATATATATATATATATATATTTTATTTATTTTGCTTTGTCGCTGTCTCCCGCGTTAGCGTGGTAGCGCAAGGAAACAGACGAAAGAATATATGTACATATATATACATATATCGTTAAAATCCATAATAATTCATTTGCTTTAAGAATTCTATTAACCAATCTGACAATATGGCAGTTGTCACGTAGCAAATCATTCATGGACCTGCCATGTAATAACTACTTTCCGCTCGTGAGTAAAAAGGAACACATTCCATTATAATGCGTTTTACTGTTACATCAGACTGACAGGTGTGACAATGGGGAACCTATCTTTTTCTACCACTTGACTTTCAAGTAGCTATGGGCGAGACGAGTAAGTCCAATTTGGTGTCTAGTCATGATGGTAACACTAGCTCTTCGATTTGGTTTACTTTGAGGATTTCCACAATTTGATCATATGGTCTTATACCTTTAAGCTTTCGATTAGTTGTTAAATTCCTCCATTTTATTTGTCATTTATTCATCATATATTTATGGATTGTTTCGCGAAAATCGCCATATAGCCAAGATCAGAAGGTCTAAGTTGATGTACTGCTTCTTCAGCAGCTATTTCTGCTTTTCCGTTTCCTTCTGTGTCCACTTGCTCTGGTACTCCAACAAAAATATACCTTGGCAAGTCTCCTAGAGTGCAGGAGGACCAGCCAATCCTGCACTTCTTGCACTAAAGGATGAGCGGGTATCAGCTGCTCTAACAAGGACAAATCACTACTAAAATCAGCATAAACAATGAAATTCTGCCTCTTAGATCCTGAATAATATAAACATTTTCCACAGCCTTCAGCTGTGAAGATAGAGCAAGTCGATGGTAACCTTCTTTTAACTACACTATCGTCAGGCACAAAGTACTTACGCCATCTGAGGACTTGGATCCATCAATATATATACATGGAGCGTTGGTCGCCGAACGTTCCAGAAATTCCAATTTGATGATCTGAGAATTTGGTGACTTTCTTCCTCCTTTACATGGCCATATTCTAACTGGTGGTCTCCACCAAGGGGGATACTTTGATGCTCTTAGTACAGCAATCTGGGATGTAGTGATGCCTATTTTCCTAGATTCCTTTTCTAATCGCGCTTCCCTCTAGAGGTCTTAGTAGTCGAGGTTTGTAAGGCGAGTATAGTCTGTTGGGTTCTTCATGTATCTATAATTTGGGTTACTCTTTAAGGTTAGGGTCTTCAATACACAACTCTTTCCTGCGAATGGAAAGGTGCGGCATACCTGGACCTACATGAATGCTGTCAAGAGAGGTGGTTCTATACGCACCAGTACAGATACGAAGACCAATGTTATGTACAACATCTAACTCGTGAAGGTTAGTGTTTGATGCTGAGCCATACACTTGGCAGGCATAGTCTATTAGTCTGCGGAGGCATTGTGATGTAAACAGTCTCAGTAAGGTTGCACGATCAGCATCCTGATTAAGATGTGACACTACTTTCCAAATGTTAAGAGATTGCTTAACTCTACTGCTTAAATCATTAATTAAAACTATAGGTCAGTTTCTCGTCCAAAATTAAACCAAGAAATTTCATTTGATTCTCATATGGAAGAATGCTGACTTTCAGAAGCAAGGTTGGGATCTCCTCTTGTTTTCTAGTTCTGGTGAATCTAATGACCTTTGTTTTTTGAACGCAAAATTTGAATCCATTAGAGTCAGCCCACTTAGTGACTACATTCATTGTTGCTTGGATCTTCCTCTCAGCCTCTACTGCAATGGACGCACTACAATAAATTGCAGGGTCATCCACAAAGAGAGAGCCATGGACCTCAGGTGGAATAAGATCCATAAGATTATTTACAACTACTGCAAACAGAGTAACACTCAGCACATTACCCTTCCTCTTGTACGTATAGTGTTGAGAACGTAGAACCGACTCTGACTTTCAGGTTCCGATCTGATTAAAGCCCTTTATATATGCATACATGTGACCTCCAATGTACCAAGATGCCAATGGTGTCAGTATACCACCTCTCCATGTGGTGTCGCATGCTTTCTCTTGGTCAAAAAAAAATCAAATGATCTGCTTTTGTTTAGCAACAGCATTCTGAATTTCCCTCAAGAATATTAACAATGGTAGATATCTAAATGGATTCGATTTTTTTCCGGAATCCGAATTGCCAGTTTGATAAGAATTTCTTAGATTCCAAGAACCAGATTAGTCAATTATCATCATTCTTTCAAAGAGCTTGTAAACACAGGTGGTAAGAGTTATTGGTCTGCAGCTCTGGATCTTTGCATGGCTCATCACTTGGTATCGCGACATATTTTCCAAGACTCTGGAGAAGTAGCCGATGTCCAGAAGACATAGTTTTGTGCTTTCAGGGAGATGCGTAATCACTTCATATCTAATTTCATCCTCACCAGATGGTTAGGATGAGCTTCATAAGGCATTCTTCATCATAACCAATAAAAAAGGTAAAGTCAAAAGCCTCTGTGTTATTAGAACAAGGTGGGGTAATTGTCATCATTCTTTCAAAGAGCTTGAAATTCAGGGAAATAATGAGCCACACTTGATACACTGGCAAAATGTGCGCCCAAGAGTTCAGCTTCCTCTGTAGAATCAGACATATGTACGTCACCTGCTTTCAAAATGGGTAATGGAGTTGGTACGATATTTCCTCCGAGATGACCGATCAGCTTCTGTAAATGTGCTGGCACGATCCTTGAGCCATGACAGCACGACCCGTAGCCAAGAGTGTGTGTGACCCTTTAACCATGACAGTACGATCCTTGCACACGACGATACAACTCGAACCTAACGGTACGACTCTCGAGCACGATGATAAGAACAGAGCACGACGGTGTGACCCACTGTTGTATAATACATATATCAGCGACTTTCATAAAGGGAGGCGTTGTAGGATTACCAAAATTAGCAGACGAAACACAACTAGCCAGTAACTCTCTCGTGACTCTCATCATGGTCGAGCGATATGAAGGATAAAAACCTCCCTTTATCCAATATTAATGTTATGTCAACATGGTGGAGCACAGAGGACTTCCGGAAAGCTAAAATGTCACCCCCCGAGGACGAGACCTGCTCCTCCACAATGCTCAAGAGACTGACTGACCCGTGACCAACCTGTGGTGCTTTTTGAAGTGGTTGGTATTACGTTAGGTCTGCAGAGGTAAGGGGTGAGCGAGCTGGGGAAAATTAGTTCATCTTATATGTCAAGAGGCCATATGCTGGCTAAAGTGCTCTACACTCGCTAAGCACTGGGGGAGCTTCTAAGGCTATTCAGCTCTCTTAGTACAGATAAAAACATTCTACCTTAGATATTCATTTTAATTCAAAAAAAGAAAAAAAAAAAAAAAAAAAAAAATATATATATATATATATATATATATATATATATATATATATATATATATATATATATATATATATATATATATATATATTCCTAAGAGTCCACGGGGAAAATGAAACGATAAGTTCCCAAGTGCAATTTCGTGCAATTATCACATCATCAGGGGAGACACAAGAGAAAAATATAATAGACAGTTGATATACAACGAAGAGATGAAGCTAGGACGCCATTTGGTAAATATCACATATACACATACATATATACACAAACACATACATACATATATACATATACATACAAACACATGTACTGTATACAAATCAATAGAAGTCGTTGAAATCTATAATGAAAAATAATCTGCTTTTAAAACGTTCCGTTTCGATACTCGGCAAGTTTAGTGATAACCAGGCGTGAGAGAGAGCACTCAGCCCATCGTGAACAGTGGAGTCTGTAGAGAGTGTATAACTTTCATGAAAAACTGTATAACGTTAAGGTAGGTCACCAGGTCACCATGGTAAGGCTTCATCCTGCCTCAAGCGTAACACAGGCTTCATCATGCCTCGTGCGTAACACAGGCTTCATCCTGCCTCGAGCGTAACAGAGGCTTCATCCTGCCTCGAGCGTAACACAGGCTTCATCCTGCCTCGAGTGTATCACAGGCTTCATCCTGCCCCATGCGTAACACAGGCTTCATCCTGCCTCGAGCGTAACACAGGCTTCATCCTGCCTCGTGCGTAACACAGGCTTCATCCTGCCCCGTGCGTAACACAGGTTTCATCTTGCCTCGAGCGTAACACAAGTTATAACTGTCATTTCAAGCAGTTCCCTCATCTACGGCTAATGCAGTATAGCCCAGCATGAAACATGACAAGCCTACATCGTCAAGTATCACTTCGATAGAAGCAGCCAGCTGACGGAGAGAAACATACACGACTCCTCCGCAACGGTGACTTAAGGCACCGCAACGTCATACAGAGAAAACGGGAGGGCAAGCTCTATAACGTAAATGAAGGGAAAGAACGAAATGTTACAATGTCACAAGTAGGCAGATACCACTGGGTGATTTTGGCCTGTGGATCTACGTCCACCTGGTACCTTCACGAAGCCTATCTTGAAGTGTCTCATGTGAGCACATCGTCTGTGTCACGCATCACTCAAAATACCTCACTTAAAATGTCCTCTCAAACAATACTCTTAATACCAAAAGCAAGCAAGGCGAGCTATGGTATGCATAAAAAAAAAAAAAAACGCGTTCTAATCTCAGGTGACCTTCAGCCCAGCAAGGAGTGCGTAATAGCACTAGAATAGGCCAACAAAATTTCGGGCTATTCGAATTAAGTTATGAATAGGTTGGACATTCGCAATAAGCTTCATACGCAGGGCATTCGCATTAGGCTTCATAGGTAGGCAGTTCGAATTAGGCTTCATAGGTAGGCAGTTCGAATTAGGCTTCATAGCTGGGCCATTCGAATTAGGCTTCATAGGTGGGCCATTCGAATTAGGCTTCATAGCTGGGCCATTCGAATCAGTCTTCATAGGTGGGCCATTCGAATCAGTCTTCATAGGTGGGCCATTCGAATCAGTCTTCATAGGTGGGCCATTCGAATCAGTCTTCATAGCTGGGCCATTCGAATCAGTCTTCATAGGTGGGCCATTCGAATCAGTCTTCATAGGTGGGCCATTCGAATCAGTCTTCATAGGTGGGCCATTCGAATTAGGCTTCATAGGTGGGCCATTCGAATCAGTCTTCATAGCTGGGCCATTCGAATCAGTCTTCATAGGTGGGCCATTCGAATTAGGCTTCATAGCTGGGCCATTCGAATTAGGCTTCATGGGGCAAGCTATCCGAGTTAAGACAATGTAAAACCATCGACACACCACAGTTAACTAAGGCGTCCCCACCTCCAATGTTGTGTTCATTTTGTAGCCTCGCTTCAAAAAAAAAATAATACACATAACAGTGGAGCTGCGAACTGCCAATATGATTCCCTGACTGATAAACAATTACTATGAGAACCTTCTCAACGACCTTTACTTGTTTAACATCAAAGAGAAGGTTTACGAGATGATGTAATACATTATGGATTCGAAACGATCTAGTGGCCTGTTACTACTGGCAATTGTGTGTTACGGGGAGATAGATAGTTGCCCGTGTCTTAACCTTGTGTATATGTACGGACAGTCCCTCACATAAGTAGTGCAACATTAGTGTCGGATAGGAAAGGGAATGAACGGTTGAAAGAGACGTAACTAAAACTGCAGAAGGTTGGTACACTTGAGTACCACCAACTCGCCTAAGGGAATGGCCCGTTATAATGATTCCAGATGTGCTACCGACACCAGTAACTCGCGGTAAGGTTTACAGGCATGTGCGGTTTGTAATATCATTAAAAATGCATGAGAATATATCCGGTACTACATGAGCCACTCACCAGGAATAGCGAGTATTGGAACCTTTAAAATGTTGCCGACTCGCACGGAATATGATGATCGAAGGTCAAGTGGTACGGACACGCTAAGGTTTATATAGTATCAGTCTACTGCAGACACCCACTGGCGATGGAACGAATAAACCGACAGCGAACTTGAAGAGAAAAACGGAGATGAACATCACCGAAATGCATAACAGCGGACGGGTGAATACAAGGCCACGGTGGGACGATTGCTTCATCGGCGTGTGGCAAGTGGCGACACCTTGGACGGGTCGTCCTCGGAGCACGACGCACGATCAAGATGTCGCCACTGCAATGGCAGGAGGAAGAAATCCCTCCTCCATCGCAAACAGCAGCCGACATCAACTTTACCCTCCTGCTCCGCGGAAACCATCACAAACCATATCGAGTCTGCACATCTGCCTGACCCAAGAATTGCACGGAAACCAGAACTGAGTGAAGTACTTATGTAGACGAGAATGTGGCCCAAAAATACTCCAGCAAACCAGTCAACTTTTGGGGGATCCGTTGTATGTCATGACAAGAAGACCTTTTGCAACAGCGACCAAGTGACGTCAAATGTGTGGCGCGGGAATAGTAACAGGTAAATCGAAGATACGATCTCTCTCTCTCTCTCTCTCTCTCTCTCTCTCTCTCTCTCTCTCTCTCTCTCTCTCTCTCTCTCTCTCTCTCTCATACACACACACACACACACATAAAGATATCTCAGACTAAATTCCGACCATATGTCATAAATTCGGGCTTAATTTCCATAACACGACGAACGTCAGCTAATTTCATGCGACCGTCGAAGTTCACCGCTAGCTTCATGAACCACATCATAAGTTTAATCATACTTTAGATACGACGAACACCAGCAGGATGTGGGGACGAGGAGGTGAGGCTGGAGGAGTTGGGCAGCTTGTGGACCAGAAAGATTTACCAGTGAAAAATATGTGGAGGTCTTGGAGGACGTGTTGCTGGAGTGAGTAAGGATATTGCTATTTCCTGAACATGAGCAGCCTCAATAATATTACCTCGTCCAAATAACAGTAGTCCCGTGCCCACGTCACCCCTGGTGAAGCGTCGGTTTGGTGATAACCCAGAAATAACATCACTTCCACATCCACCAAGGTCACACCAGACCTGAACCCAGTAAGAAATATTTAGGGTGCGCTGACGCGGCGTGTCAACGTGGACCACGCCATGCCCGGCAACCCCACTGTCTTCATGGAGGGAGTAGACCAAACGTGGGAGGAGCTACGGAACCAGGATGGGTCTGGGCTGACCAGCAACACTGTTACGTCAGTGAGGCCGGACAAGCTGAACACTGCAACTGATGCAGGGGATCTTACACACACACACACACACACACACACACACACACTATCAATTACACCAAATACCTCATCCATATAATCTAAGTTCTACATAATTCTTTACGCCATAAAGAACGGTCTACAGTTCGAATGTAATCAAATACGTATTGCCATACAGAAAGGTTTAGTTATACTGTAGTCAAATACGTACTGCCATAGAAAAAGGTCTACAGTTATAATGTAATCAAATACGTATTTCCATAGAGAACGGTCTACAGTTATGTAATCAAATACGTGTTAGCCAGTCACCATGTCATAACATGTAACGCCATCAGTATCCATGATATAATGCAATATATCCCTGATGTTAATCCTACTTGATCAGTTGAAACTGATAGCGATTTAACAGAATATATTGTAGTTATTTACCTAATGTAACACTGGCTTGTTAATGTCACAAACAAAAGTGTTCTATTCTCTATGACTTCAATCACTTACCATTCATGCATAAGCCTACGGCACTATCTAGAAACAACGGCAACACATTCATCACAGCTTTACCCATGGCCAAGTTCCGTTATAAGAGAAACGGTGAAATTATGTGCGTTTAAGTCCACCTATACAACTGTGCCATATCTCCATGAACATTCTACTATAATTTGCCTTGCGACATCGTACAAACACATCACAGTATTCATCCTAAGAGAATCACACTATAAATACTACATCTAAGCCTTCAAATTTAGGATCAAAATACGCAGCCAATACGTACTACCCATCATATGTATGGACATATCTGAACACTTCGTCCAGTGTTCCAGAAAAGAACGTGCTTAAGAAGTTGCTTTAATTCTTTGAGTGACTGTACATATGTACCATATTTTGAGACCTGACCTTCCCTCCGAAACACGTGATCTGTACACGCGCGACTGATTTCAGTCAACACGCGCCGGGCCTTCCCTGAAACATGTCTGGGACGTATCATATGAATTTTGAGAGAGGGTGGGGGTTAATATCTAATCTGGAATACAATTCTGGCTTCAAGCAAATATTTCCCAAAACCCAGAAGGAAATCCCCCCATGACACCACAAAAAATTCCCCCAGATTTGGGGAAAATTCCCCATGTCTGACAACAGTAGGCAAAGCCAGTCAGATTGCACCGGGGTAAGAGGGTGAGTATTCAAAATGTGGCGGGGGAACTTAAAAAAGGACATGAAAAATACATCATATTTGTTTCAAGTACAAGAGACGGAAAACTGTGAGAGAAATCAAAAATCCAAGACGAAAATAATCACAACTAAAAAGTGGACTATTAGATCAAGTATGGGCACCTACCCCCACCAAGGCAAGGCAGCCTTCAACCACATTACACCACCAACATTCCCACTCAACCAACGTCAACGACAGCATTCCCCACCACAACCCCCACCAACGTCAACGACAGCATTCCCCACCACAAACCCCCACCAACGTCAACCACAGCATTCCCCACCACAACCCCCACCAACGTCAACGACAGCATTCCCCACCACAAACCCCCACCAACGTCAACCACAGCATTCCCCACCACAACCCCCACCAACGTCAACCACAGCATTCCCCACCACAACCCCCACCAACGTCAACGACAGCATTCCCCACCACAACCTCCCACCAACGTCAACCACAGCATTCCCCACCACAACCCCCCACCAACGTCAACGACAGCATTCCCCACCACAACCCCCACCAACGTCAACGACAGCATTCCCCACCACAACCTCCCACCAACGTCAACGACAGCATTCCCCACCACAACCTCCCACCAACGTCAACGACAGCATTCCCCACCACAACCCCCACCAACGTCAACGACAGCATTCCCCACCACAACCTCCCACCAACGTCAACGACAGCATTCCCCACCACAACCCCCACCAACGTCAACGACAGCATTCCCCACCACAACCTCCCACCAACGTCAACGACAGCATTCCCCACCACAACCCCCACCAACGTCAACCACAGCATTCCCCACCACAACCCCCACCAACGTCAACCACAGCATTCCCCACCACAACCTCCCACCAACGTCAACGACAGCATTCCCCACCACAACCTCCCACCAACGTCAACGACAGCATTCCCCACCACAACCCCCACCAATGCCAACGACAGCATTCCCCACCACAACCCCCACCAATGTCAACGACAGCATTCCCCACCACAACCCCCACCAATGTCAACGACAGCATTCCCCACCACAACCTCCCACCAACGTCAACGACAGCATTCCCCACCACAACCTCCCACCAACGTCAACGACAGCATTCCCCACCACAAACCCCCACCAACGTCAACGACAGCATTCCCCACCACAACCCCCCACCAACGTCAACGACAGCATTCCCCACCACAACCCCCCACCAACGTCAACGACAGCATTCCCCACCACAAACCCCCACCAACGTCAACGACAGCATTCCCCACCACAACCCCCCACCAACGTCAACGACAGCATTCCCCACCACAACCCCCCACCAACGTCAACGACAGCATTCCCCACCACAACCCCCCACCAACGTCAAAAATCCATAACACTCCTTCCACCAACGTTTACATTACTCGATCAACACCATCGTTCCCCATAGTTCCTTCTACCTTCAGCATTTCCCAGCATTCCCTCCAACAACGTCAGCATTCCTTCCATCTACGTTAGCATTCACCATCACTTCCTGAGCAACGAACAAGGCTCCTTACCACTCCCTCAACCAATGGTAACTACTTCCTCGACACACGATAGCAATGCTCAATATTCCTTCCAACAACGTCAGCATTTCCTTAACCAACGTCAGCACTCGCCACCACCACCTAATCAACGTCAGCACTCGCCACCACTACCTAACCAACGTCAGCAATCGCCACCACTACCTAACCAACGTCAGCACTCGCCACCACTACCTAACCAACGTCAGCACTCGCCACCACTACCTAACCAACGTCAGCAATCGCTAACACTCCCTAACTAGCATCAGCACACGCCACCAGTACCTAACCAACGTCAGCAATCGCCAACACTCCCTAACTAGCATCAGCACACGCCAACACTCCCTCATTAACGTCAGCATTCGCCACCACTCCCTCATTAACGTCAGCATTCGCCACACCATCTAACAACGTCATCACTCTCCAACACCGTCAGCATGTCTACCACTCCATCCACCGATGCAATCACTCCCCCAACACTCCCTTCACCAATGTCAACTCTCCCTAGCCCTCCCTCCACGAATGTTCCCACACTAACCCAACCTCAGCACTCTCCATCACTTCTTACTACGACGCCGGCGTCAGCACTCCCCAGTACACTACCTCCACCAATCCCGGCACACAAGCAATGGAGTAGCCTCCCATCCCCTCCTCCATCCCCAGCCCTCCTAGTGGACGAGACCTCACATGGTTCCCACGGGTCCCCAAACCCAAGATACATATCACAATGAGCCATGGGAACACATCCCCAGGAGGGCAGGGACACACAAGGACATGTACCTCCCTACCTTCCAAAAAAGGCCAAAGGAATATATCAATTGCACGTTTAAAAAATATACCAACTTACAATATCTAACTAAACGGTTTCAAAAAAATCTTGTATGTTACTGCTTGCTATCATTTACAAATACAATAAAAAATCATTTAATTTTGATATCTAAATTGTACCCCAAACTTTTTATAGCGATTTGCGGAGCAGATCTTAGCCTATCTGAGCTTAGCCTATTCCCTTCCATACTAATAAACACTACACAGTGTGTAAATGAATGCAAACCCCCCCCCCCCCCACCATCAGTAAACCTACATCATCATACATCTGTACACACTGCAAGCATCGTATGTGTCTCTAGTGTATCGTCTGAGGGACTAGCAACCTTCCGTGTTTCCCGAACGTGTGGCGCACTCGACCAGGGTCACTGACGTCTAAGACGAACAGCTTCTGAACCATCCAAGTCTCGCAAATTGCAACGGTGGATCGCATGAAGACTCACCTTCGTTCCACACTTTTTTTTTATTTGTACGCTTGGCGTACAAACCTAACCTAACCTAATATGGAAAACGTTCATTCTATGTTTGTGAATATACATCACAGCTGTGATGCCGGGGTAGAGAGCAGGTGTGCTATTGTGAGAACTAACCACAGGCGGATCGAGGTGTACATGTGCAGCCCACACCGGAACACACACACCTTAAAATATTTGGCTATCTGCCATATTATATACAAGAATCACAAATATTGTTAATCTATATGAGAGAGAGAGAGAGAGAGAGAGAGAGAGAGAGAGAGAGAGAGAGAGAGAGAGAGAGAGAGAGAGAGAGAGAGACTTCTATCACCAAGATGCATCATTAACCGAATGACGAGATCACAAGATATGTCTGACAGGTTAAGGTCTTCTACCGACATAAATAAACTAGTGACGCATCTCAGTAACGGGGATAACCGTTGCCACACAGCCACCTGCCTTAGGAGTGACCAGGGAGGGTAAGGCCAAGGTATGTATGGGTACTGGCGGGCAGGGTGGTGGGGGGTGAGAGAAGGTGTTGGCAGGCATGGTGGAAGGGGGTGCGGGGTGGGGAGATTAGTGCTGGCAGGCGACGGAGAATAGGCTCTGGCTGGCGTACAGGGGGAGAGGAGAAGGGTGTGATCATGGTGCTCTGCTGGCAGAGGGAGACAGCTGGGGGTGACCCGTGGGGTGTTGAAAGCAACAGTGGATATAGTGGTGGCTGGGAGGGGAGAGTGGGCGTCACCCCGGTACAACTAATGGCAGGCCGGAACTGTCGCCGCAGGGCGGGAGGGGGAGTGAGTGGGTGTGGGGTGGGGGAGATATGTTAAAATCACGGGGAGAGTAAGGCCAGCGGCACGGGAGAGGATACACGTTTTGTGTACATACTTAACAACAAAGGCTTATGACAGCAATGGCGCGTAAAACCATAATGAACCGACCTCCTGACGAATTCCACCCGACCAAACTTGGCTGGTATCCACACTCATGATACATACACTCAGGAACTCGAAGAGACCACGGCTCCCACGTGTCAGCAGAGATATTCATACATGACTAATTGTCAAGCAAGATAAAGCAGATATACCGCTGTGTGAGCGAGGCTATCCCCCGTCGTACCCCTGCCCAGACATGCAACATAAAGGTACATGAACACAGAACCATCCACGGACCTCAGTAACTCATATCCACACATCCTGTACCCAACTTAAAGTCCTGGTCTCTACCTTCGCGTGGCAGTCAGTCGTCGCTCTCCACACTCCACTCCTGACGACCCACTGAAATACAGTTGCCAGACGGGTCCACACAGACAATTCTAAAGTTATTTATGTCCAGAGCCTAATCAGGTGTGACGGACTATGATGTGAACATATATGAGCCATACTACAGTACTCCAAGGACGAGGAAATACTACAGAATAGGCTAATAATATAACGACGAAGCTTTTCGACAATTTCTCGTTCAGTGGCGCGCCAAAAGAAGAGCAACCGTTTATCACAGTTGCCAACTCGTTCATTATCTAAAAGCGTTTTGTTCTTCATTACATTCCACAGAAATGCACAAACGGTATACAGTTACATCGTATTACATTACACAACTCTTTCATGATGCTATTTCAAGGTATGGTCTCCAAGAAGGAGAGAAAAATTCGGAGGCAAGTCTAGCGTCTGGTGTTTGAACCCTGGCTTGAATGACGACACCCAACCATAACAACGTGGGAGCAGGAGCACCTATAAACCTCGCCGACCCGTATGACTTGTACCTGCGGGCCAGGTTCTGTGTGATGGCGTCAGCCGGCCATCCACCCACTTTAGGAAAAGAATTACCCATCGTCGTGGAATCCTAGCCACGCACCGCATGTGCCTGCGTCAATCCTTCGTCGGGGTTCGTGCCCACGTGGGTGACTTTGGAAGGCTATGGAACACACGGGGTTTATATGGGTAACTGTGAGGGGGGATCGTAAGTATTCGTGGGTGTAGGTGGGTGATCAGCATGTCTACATACAAAGCCAGCGTACATTAAGATGCCGGTCTACAACAGGAGTGGAGAGTGAAACGTGCCTGGGATGCATATGCGGAAACGAGAGAGACGCAAGAGGCAGACAGACATGCGAGGGGGAAAGTAACAGATGAGGGGGTAGAGTGAGAGAAGCGAGGAGTAGAGTGGGAGATGCGAGGAGCAGAGTGACAGATGAGAGGGGGAGAATGACAGATGAGACGGGTAGAGTGATAGATGAGACGGGGTAGAGTTAGAGATACGAAGGGTACAGTGAGAGACGCGACGAACAGAGTGACAGACGAGAAGGGTAGAGTGAGAAGTGCAAGTGGAAGAGTGAGATACGTGGGGTAGAGAGAGAGATACGAAGGGTAGAGTGAGAGACGCGACGAGTAGAGTTGCAGAGAAGAAGGGTAGAGGGAAAGATGTGAGTGGAAGAGTAAGAAATACGAGAAGTAGAGTTAGTGATAGGAGGGGTAGAGTTAGAGAATGACAGATGAGAGGGGGTAGAGTGACACATAACGGGGGTAGAGTGACACATAAGAGGGGGTAGAGTGACACATACGAGGGGGTAGAGTGACACATAAGAGGGGGTAGAGTGACACATAAGAGGGGGTAAGTGACAGATGAGAGAGGGTAGAATGATAGATGAGAGTGGGCGGTAGAGTGACAAATGAGAGGGTAGAGGGAAAGATGAGAAGGGGTAGAGTGACAGATGAGAGGGGGTAGAGGGAAAGATGAGAGGGGGTAAAGTGACAGATGAGAGGGGATAAAGTGACAATGAGAGGGTAGAGTGAAAGACGAGAGGGGGTAGAGTGACATAATAAGGGCAGAACGACAGATGAGTGGGATGGAGTGAGAAATGCGAGATGTTGAGGAGATGCGAAGGATAAAGTGAAACATGCGAGAATTTGAGACGCGAGGGGTAGAGTGAGAGATACGAGGGGGTAGGGCGAGACATGTGATGGGTAGAATGAAAGATGCGTGAGCAAGAGTAAGACATGCGAGGAGTACAGTGAGAGATACGCCGGGGAGAATGAGAGATGCAAGGTGTGGAGAAACAGCGATAGGAGTAGTAGAGTGACCGACGAGACATATATACTGAGAGACGCGAGGGGCAGAGTGAGAGATGCGAAGGGTAGTGGAATATAAACTAAGAAAGAATATGAAGAAGTTCATCAGAATTCCTCAGTTGTCTGTAGACTACACTTTTCAGGAACCTTGGTCAATCCTCGTGTGGCTGGTCACGACTCAGAAACTGTGGGAAGCAACTGACTGATGTAAATCAAGGATCCAAGCCTTGTAGGAAGCAGAATGAGATAAGTGGCAAAAAAGAAAAAAAAAACGAAGAACATATGAGTGCATAGCAAAATTAAGACAGACAAGGAGGGATGACTGGAGAGATGTGATGCCTGAAGAGAATGAGAGAGGTTGTGATCCCACTCTGGCTAATGAAGAGGTGAAAGAAGTGCAGCCCAATTATACTGGCAGTGCTCCAAGCAGAAGTGACTGAAACCCTTGTTGATATGAAATAGCCCCTCAAGAGGAGTAATCAAGGGGCATCTTTACTGCACCTCCAGCTTTTGGGAAATAGATTCTGTGATGCTGATTGTCTGGGATTTCCATGACATAATGGAGCATATGGTTATGTTTTTTTTGCAGGGATGAAGAATAGTATTCTGTGTGAAACTGAATAGGGGTAAGCAAGCAACTCTTTAAGAGAGATTAGAAAATGAGTCAGGTGTCTTACTCGCCATCCCAACTTACTGCGCAAGACCTAATTTAGACAAGATTTGTATTCAGTACGAGAAAGAGAGTATTAGAATGAACGAGGAATGAAAAATTACTTGAATTATGTAGAATGGACTGTTCAGCGTAAGAATGAACTGGACTAGGATAGACGGTGATGGAAGGTGATCATTTACGGAGAGAAAGAAAGCAAGCTGTCGACAAGACAGAATCGTGAGGGACTCACACTGTTGATAAAGAGGAAGAGTTATGTCGCTCCATCAGTGACAACTGCAACAGACCACCTCAGGAAGCTATGTATCAAGGGAAGAAAGAGACGCAGAAAAGCCAAAGAAAGCTTGGAAAACAAAGACTTATGCAACATCTTGTTAAATGCTTTGGGAAATTCGAGAGTCACGATAAAAGATCCACCAAAATCCGAGAGAGAGGAGCACCAGAGACATGTCACACCGCGAAAGCCATACTGATAATCAAAAAGGGAATGGTATTCAAAGTGTTTGCGAAAGTGAAAGTTATGCACTGACTTTGAACTTACAAATTGGAAAAATGGGAAAACAGTTGGAAATGTCAGAACTGCCTCCTTTCTTAGGGATGGGCTGCACCAAGGCATACTTCCACAACGTCAAAGTTTGGATTTGAGACAAATGAAACGAGTGAACAAGGATTAGAGGCGGTTAAACAAGCGAGTGGAGTAACCTTTGATAAGGCTGTATCAGTTGCAATACATTCCTCCCAAAGACCTTCTCACTCCAATGGAGTCTGTTATGTTTCTCTGCTGCTGGAAGTAGCGCACCCTTACGATCCAAGACCCTTTAAAAAGCCCTAGATAACACCAAGACTAGAGACAGAATCCAGTGGCCTCCATATCTGGAGACGTAGTCCATTGGCCTCCATATCTGGAGACGTAGTCCACTGGCCCTATTTGACTGTAATTGGCCCTAAGCTAATCATAAATAAGATATATATATATATATATATATATATATATATATATATATATATATATATATATATATATATATATATATACATATATTTTTTTTTTATTATACTTTGTCGCTGTCTCCCGCGTTTGCGAGGTAGCGCAAGGAAACAGACGAAAGAATGGCCTAACCCACCCACATACACATGTATATACATACACGTCCGCACACGCTTATATACATACCTATACATCTCAACGTATACATATATATACACACAAAGACGTATACATATACGCACATGTACATAATTCATACTGTCTGCCCTTATTCATTCCCGTCGCGACCTCGCCACATAGGAAATGACAACTTCCTCCCCCTGCATGTGCGCGAGGTAGCGCTAGGAAAAGATATATATATATATATATATATATATATATATATATATATATATATATATATATATATATATATATATATATATATATATATTCGTTTTGCTTTGTCGCTGTCTCCCGCGTTAGCGAGGTAGCGCAAGGAAACAGACGAAAGAATGGCCCAACCCACCCACATACACATGTATATACATACACGTCTACACACGCAAATATACACACCTATACATCTCAACGTATACATATATATACGCACACAGACATATACATATATACACATGTAAATAATTCATACTGTCTGCCTTTATCCATTCCCATCGCCACCTCGCCACACATGAAATAACAACCCCTAACCCCTCATATGTGCGAGGTAGCGCTAGGAAAAGACAACAAAGGCCCCATTCGTTCACACTCAGTCTCTAGCTGTCATGTAATAATGCACCGAAACCACAGCTCCCTTTCCACATCCAGGCCCCACAAAACTTTCCATGGTTTACCCCAGACGCTTCACATGCCCTGGTTTAATCCATTGACAGCACGTCGACCCCGGTATACCACATCGTTCCAATTCACTCTATTCCTTGCACGCCCCCGATCACTCAAAATCTTCTTCACTCCATCTTTCCACCTCCAATTAGGTCTCCCACTTCTCGTTCCCTCCACCTCTGACACATATATCCTCTTGGTCAATCTTTCCTCACTCATTCTCTCCATGTGACCAAACCATTTCAAAACACCCTCTTCTGCTCTCTCAACCACACTCTTTTTATTACCACACATCTCTCTTACCCTATTATTACTTACTCGATCAAACCGCCTCACACCACATATTGTCCTTAAACATCTCATTTCCAGCACATCCATCCTCCTGCGCACAACTCTATCCATAGCCCACGCCTCGCAACCGTACAACATTGTTGGAACCACTATTCCTTCAAACATACCCATTTTTGCTTTCCGAGATAATGTTCTCGACTTCCACACATTCTTCAAGGCTCCCAGAATTTTCGCCCCCTCCCCCACCCTATGATTCACTTCCGCTTCCATGGTTCCATCCGATGAGAGAGCTTGCGAAGTGAGTCAGTTGTTGTTCGCTGATGATACAGCGCTGGTGGCTGATTCATGTGAGAAACTGCAGAAGCTGGTGACTGAGTTTGGTAAAGTGTGTGAAAGAAGAAAGTTAAGAGTAAATGTGAATAAGAGCAAGGTAATTAGGTACAGTAGGGTTGAGGGTCAAGTCAAC
Source organism: Panulirus ornatus (assembly GCF_036320965.1). Taxonomy (NCBI): domain Eukaryota; kingdom Metazoa; phylum Arthropoda; class Malacostraca; order Decapoda; family Palinuridae; genus Panulirus; species Panulirus ornatus. The sequence continues at coordinate 13,129,717 of NC_092278.1, forward strand.
TGGGAGGTAAGTTTGATTGGAGCAAAACTGGAGGAAGTAAAGTGTTTTAGATATCTGGGAGTGGATCTGGCAGCGGATGGAACCAAGGAAGCGGAAGTGGATCATAGGGTTGGGGAGGGGGCGAAAATCCTGGGAGCCTTGAAGAATGTGTGGAAGTCGAGAACATTATCTCGGAAAGCAAAAATGGGTATGTTTGAAGGAATAGTGGTTCCAACAATGTTGTATGGTTGCGAGGCGTGGGCTATGGACAGAGTTGTGCGCAGGAGGATGGATGTGCTGGAAATGAGATGTTTGAGGACAATGTGTGGTGTGAGGTGGTTTGATCGAGTAATTAACGTAAGGGTAAGAGAGATGTGTGGAAATAAAAAGAGCGTGGTTGAGAGAGCAGAAGAGGGTGTTTTGAAATGGTTTGGGCACATGGAGAGAATGAGTGAGGAAAGATTGACCAAGAGGATATATGTCTCGGAGGTGGAGGGAACGAGGAGAAGTGGGAGACCAAAGTGGAGGTGGAAAGATGGAGTGAAAAAGATTTTGTGTGATCGGGGCCTGAACATGCAGGAGGGTGAAAGGAGGGCAAGGGATAGAGTGAATTGGATCGATGTGGTATACCGGGGTTGACGTGCTGTCAGTGGATTGAATCAGGGCATGTGAAGCGTCTGGGGTAAACCATGGAAAGCTGTGTAGGTATGTATATTTGCGTGTGTGGACGTATGTATATACATGTGTATGGGGGTGGGTTGGGCCATTTCTTTCGTCTGTTTCCTTGCGCTACCTCGCAAACGCGGGAGACAGCGGCAAAAAAAAATATATATATATATATATATATATATATATATATATATATATATATATATATATATATATATATATATATATATATATTCACTGAGAACCAATCACTTTCCTCTCTTCCTACACGTACACATGCCTTACATCCTCGATAAAAACTTTTCACTGCTTCTAACAACTTGCCTCCCACACCATATATTCTTAATACCTTCCACAGAGCATCTCTATCAACTCTATCATATGCCTTCTCCAGATCCATAAATGCTACATACAAATCCATTTGCTTTTCTAAGTATTTCTCACATACATTCTTCAAAGCAAACACCTGATCCACACATCCTCTACCACTTCTGAAACCACACTGCTCTTCCCCAATCTGATGCTCTGTACATGCCTTCACCCTCTCAATCAATACCCTCACATATAATTTACCATATAATGTAGGTTTGCGGCAGGGATGTGTGATGTCTCCATGGTTGTTTAATTTGTTTATGGATGGGGTTGTTAGGGAGGTGAATGCAAGAGTTTTGGAAAGAGGGGCAAGTATGAAGTCTGTTGGGGATGAGAGAGCTTGGGAAGTGAGTCAGTTGTTGTTCGCTGATGATACAGCGCTGGTGGCTGATTCATGTGAGAAACTGCAGAAGCTGGTGACTGAGTTTGGTAAAGTGTGTGAAAGAAGAAAGTTAAGAGTAAATGTGAATAAGAGCAAGGTTATTAGGTACAGTAGGGTTGAGGGTCAAGTCAATTGGGAGGTGAGTTTGAATGGAGAAAAACTGGAGGAAGTGAAGTGTTTTAGATATCTGGGAGTGGATCTGGCAGCGGATGGAACCATGGAAGCGGAAGTGGATCATAGGGTGGGGGAGGGGGCGAAAATTCTGGGAGCCTTGATGAATGTGTGGAAGTCGAGAACATTATCTCGGAAAGCAAAAATGGGTATGTTTGAAGGAATAGTGGTTCCAACAATGTTGTATGGTTGCGAGGCGTGGGCTATGGATAGAGTTGTGCGCAGGAGGATGGATGTGCTGGAAATGAGATGTTTGAGGACAATGTGTGGTGTGAGGTGGTTTGATCGAGTAAGTAACGTAAGGGTAAGAGAGATGTGTGGAAATAAAAAGAGCGTGGTTGAGAGAGCAGAGGAGGGTGTTTTGAAATGGTTTGGACACATGGAGAGATTGAGTGAGGAAAGATTGACCAAGAGGATATATGTGTCGGAGGCGGAGGGAACGAGGAGAAGAGGGAGACCAAATTGGAGGTGGAAAGATGGAGTGAAAAAGATTTTGTGTGATCGGGGCCTGAACATGCAGGAGGGTGAAAGGAGGGCAAGGAATAGAGTGAATTGGAGCGATGTGGTATACCGGGGTTGACGTGCTGTCAGTGGATTGAATCGAGGCATGTGAAGCGTCTGGGGTAAACCATGGAAAGCTGTGTAGGTATGTATAATTGAGTGTGTGGACGTATGTATATACATGTGTATGGGGGTGGGTTGGGCCATTTCTTTCGTCTGTTTCCTTGCGCTACCTCGCAAACGCGGGAGACAGCGACAAAAAAAAAAAAAAAAAAAATATATATATATATATATATATATATATATATATATATATATATATATATATATATATATATATACACGACAGGTTTTGTTTTTCCCGTCTCATTAAACTCTTTCTATTTCAATTAAGGCTCGTCCTTGATGTGGACTCTCGTCCGCAAGTGGCGCTAGGTTGTGGGGAAGCTGTGGTTTCGAAACATTACACATGAAAGCTAGGGAATGGATGAGTGTGGATGCGGCCTTTCTTCGTCTGCTCCTGGCGCTAACAAGGGAAATGGCGATCAAGTATATATATATATATATATATATATATATATATATATATATATATATATATATATATATATATATATATATATTTCTTTCTTTCTTTTAAACTATTCGCCATTTCCCGCGTTAGCGAGGTAGCGTTAAGAACAGAGGACTAGGCCTTTTTTGGAATATCCTCACCTGGCCTCCTCTGTTCCTTCTTTTGGAAAATTAAAAAAACAAAAAACGAGAGGGGAGGATTTCCAGCCCCCCGCTCCCTCCCCTTTTAGTCGCCTTCTACGACACGCAGGGAATACGTGGGAAGTATTCTTAATCCCCTATCACCAGGGATAATATATATATATATATATATATATATATATATATATATATATATATATATATATATATATATATATATATAAAGCATCATGCGGGACCCCTGCCACTACACCAGCGTCATGCGGGACTCCCTGCCACACCTGCCCCTACAGCAACGCCATGCGGGACCCCCTGCCTGACTTACCTCACCTAGATCCTGTTTCCTCACCTCTTGCTCTCTCAGTCTTCGTCATTACAGAAGTTACACACAATCATAACATCCGGTAAACTGGCGACTCACAACGTGATGCGTTCACAGAGCCATCCTGTCGACCAGCCAGCCATCCTCAGTCCGACAGATCCACATCTGCTCTCATGATCCTGCCTAACCACCTCGCCCACCACACCCCTACTCCATCGGCCCCGTTGTACTCCACATCTTCATCTCTAACCTTCTGTCTTGTTCACAGGTCAATATAACAACAGCCTCGAGGATGTAACCAGCAACATCTTGCACACATCTACCACATGAACACACCTGAACTGACCTCCTGCACTCATCTACCACATGAACACACCTGACCTGACCTCCTGCACTCATCTACCACCATCTACCACATGAACACACCTGACCTGACCTCCTGCACTCATCTACCACCATCTACCACATGAACACACCTGACCTGACCTCCTGCACTTATCTACCACCATCTACCACATGAACACACCTGACCTGACCTCCTGCACTCATCCAACACCATCTATCACATGAACACACCTGACCTGACCTCCTGCACTCATCCACCACCATCTATCACATGAACACACCTGACCTGACCTCCTGCACTCATCCACCACCATCTACCACATGAACACACCTGAACTGACCTCCTGCACTTATCTACCACATGAACACACCTGACCTGACCTCCTGCACTCATCTACCACATGAACACACCTGACCTGACCTCCTGCACTCATCCACCACCATCTACCACATGAACACACCTGACCTGACCTCCTGCACTCATCTACCACATGAACACACCTGACCTGACCTCCTGCACTTATCTACTATCATCTACCACATGAACACACCTGACCTGACCTCCTGCACTTATCTACCACCATCTACCACATGAACACACCTGACCTAACCTCCTGCACACATCCACCACCATCTACCACATGATCACACCTGACCTGACCTCCTGCACTCATCTACCACATGAACACACCTGACCTGACCTCCTGCACTCATCTACCATCATCTATCACATGAACACACCTGACCTGACCTCCTGCACTCATCTACCACCATCTACCACATGAACACACCTGACCTGACCTGCATTCATCTACCACCATCTACCACATGAACACACCTGACCTGACCTCCTGCACTCATCTACCAAATGAACACACCTGACCTGACCTCCTGCACTCATCTACCACATGAACACACCTGACCTGACCTCCTGCACTCATCTACCACATGAACACACCTGACCTGACCTCCTGCACTCATCTACCACATGAACACACCTGACCTCCTGCACTCATCTACCACCATCTATCACATGAACACACCTCTCCTGACCTCCTGCACTCATCCACCACCATCTACCACATGAACACACCTGACCTGACCTCCTGCACTCATCCACCACCATCTACCACATGAACACACCTGACCTGACCTCCTGCACTCATCCACCACCATCTACCACATGAACACACTTGACCTGACCTCCTGCACTCATCTACCACCATCTACCACATAAACACACCTGACCTGACCTCCTGCACTCATCTACCACCATCTACCACATGAACACACTTGACCTGACCTCCTGCACTCATCTACCACCATCTATCACATGAACACACCTGCCCTGACCTCCTGCACTCATCTACCACCATCTACCACATGAACACACCTGACCTGACCTCCTGCACTCATCTAGCACATGAACACACCTGACCTGACCTCCTGCACTCATCTACCACTCATCTACCACATGAACACACCTGACCTGACCTCCTGCCATTCCCTTGCTCGTCAGCAATGGAGTGCACCATCAACGTCAAGGCGTCCTTCAATGAGACAAGGTGGGGCGGTTAACACAGTAGCGTCATTTTCCCAATTTACGGTCCTTTTTGACCTATGACAGCAATCCGACGTCGCTGCGAAATCAATAATAGAAACCGCATGTCACCTTGGGGTGACAGAGGACAGGTGCCGAGCTAATGACTACACGACAATGACCTATACAATGGGAGGTCTGCCTGCGTCAGACTCCAACCAATCGACAATCCACTGTCATCTAAAAAGAGCCACCGTAACAGATCTGGCAGCCGCACCCACACCATTAACCCCATCACACTGATCGACCCACCCGCAACCCCATCACACTGATCGACCCACCCGCCTCGACTCATATATCCCCAGTCATTAGTTGTCAGTAAGTCAAGCCCTCGATTTGTCTTATACTGTCAGCACGCACACACACACACACACACACACCGCTCTGGCGCCTGACCACTTCTTGTGTATGCGACTCCAAGCTCATCTTCCCTCGCAGGAGAAGGTAGGGCTTCTCCATCGTAAGTACCAACCCCTCCCCACCACTCCAAATGTTAGACACGGTAACATCCGTCAAAATCCCAATGGCTAAAAGTACCTCGTTTTTAAGAGTGGCCTTCGTCTCTGCTACCTACAACCAGGTACTTTTTCCAGTCGACTGAACATTCACAAACAAACATTGCATGACGCACAGTGGCTGTGACGTTAACAAATGAACCATATTTCGTAAACACGTAAACATGGAAATGTAAAATGAAGTTAAAGATAAAAAAAAAATTTCCATGTCATCATTTACCTTCGTAATATAATAAGACCCATAAACAACTCCATAGTTGCAAGTCCACCATGAACGGTAATGAGGTCGCCAAATGACGCCTGTCTTGTGACGACCAAACACTCACTCATCCAGCACAATGCCAAACTTCGACTCCCTTCTTAGAATCCGAGGATATATTACATACCATTTGTCCCCTCCCGTAATCATCTTAATATCTAAATGTGATATTATCACCAAGCACCATTCCTCATTTTACTCGAAATATTATCACACGAATTATTTAAAAGTTTAGTGACAGCGATCACCATGTTATTCTCCCGTACCGGCACAACTATGTGTCATAACTACGTTGCAAAACATTGCCCAATTTTTCCATTTCTTCAGGTCGATGCGATGTTGGTTTTCCTGTTAGACTCAGGATGATAACGGCTGATACGGACCCAGCACAGTGACGCATGCGTGCGCACAAGCTGGCTTGCCGGACAGAGACATCCACCCAGTACTGACCCAAGCGTTACCTCCGTCACAAAGGTCAGTTCGGCACACACGACAGTCAATCCATCAACCAGGTCACTACGATTTGTGACCATCAGACACCATAAACAGTCAGACTGAACCAGTTCGTAGCGTCACCAGTAAGTACATTCTGGTGTATCCTGTCCCATGGTTGGATTACGTGGACTCTGATTGTCATGAGCGATAAGGTTGATAGTAACTGATCAAAAAATGATTACAACCTCCAAGATGGGTTACAACTTTTAAGTTCGGGACTTGGGGGGAAGGGGGGGTGGGTAGCCAACGGTTGGCAGCAATGCTCATTCATTTGTTTGTTACATTTTAGACATTTTTTGAGAACGTATGAAAAGATATGTTAATAACTAATCCATTCAGGCAGTTTATAAGCCTAGTCACTGCACACCTTCCTGGCATGGGTGATGGAATGTCCTAAAATAGTAGATGGAAAACTCGCGCCACTTCTGGACACCTGCAACCACTTATCAAAATTCACTGCAGTTATCATACAGACTAACTTTGCCCTAACAAACTATGATATACATAACCATAGTAGACTTGAAGACCTGAAGAAAAAAATGTTTTTGATTCATTAACGAAACTTACCATTTCCAAAAATCATACTGACATTACTTAGCCAAACTGCATACACGTAATGACAACAATGCAATGTTTCTCATCAACCAAGTCCCGGCCAGTTAATAGTGGTGAAAATCTTCAGGTGCAAGATGCATTCTTCCTCTTTACAGATTCTTCTACGATCGAAGTCTTAAAACTTCGGGAAAAGAGTATTGTATGCCAATACGATACCTTCAGCCTGTAGCTGTCAAAGGGCGATTTTTATTCCCGGGTACAGGATCAGCGGAAGGGAAATAATGCAAGAGATACTTTTCATCCAACCAATACAAGTTCTTTAACATGTAATACAGGAAGATCAGGTCAGATGGCACACTTCTTGTCTAATGTATGGGACTACTGGCTGCTAAACGCGAATCGTACCAAGCTCACGCGTCACTCACACTTAGCAGAAAAAACCTTCGTCAACCTCACACACACCATCAATGCGATATCATACTTATCTTTTAGTACTTGGTCATCTCTCCTTTAGCCGTGATTACAATCTGCAGACAACTGGTCATGGAACAGGCAAGGTTCCTGAAGTATTCTTGTGCCATCTTCTGAGTCCATTGGGTCTTGATCTCCTAAATGAGGCGAGGAACCGATGAGGTCTTACATAAAACAGCCACCTGATGTGAGTTCGAGTTCTTAGCGCCCAGTTGCGCCTAGAAATCTCACGAATACCCACATTTTCTTGCTTCCAGGAGAGAATTCAGGCTTTCTCCTCCCTACGAAGGTCAGAGCCAACCATCTTAAAGCGAAAGTGGAAGAAACCTGGAAGAGAGAGAGAAAAAAAAAATCCTTCCCTCATGACAGCCTGAGGCACATTGAGGCGGATAGCTGGTGCTCATATCGTTAGAAACACTAGCCTCAGCGACCAAGTGTACGATAATTTCACAACGAGAGCGTCATATGCTTGTACCCACAACGAATATTAGCAGTGTATCGCCTTTACAATAATGACTTTTTTTTTTTTGCGGCCACTGTACACAAGTGATGAGCCCTCGTAGTGCAGTGGTTAGCGTTCCTAATCACCGATCTCACAGGCCAGAGTTTGTGCCCCAGACAGGGCAGAAGATTCACAGGGAACACAAGATCATGCTTAAGAAACTTGTCGCTGAATGGACACCTGGCCTTAATCTTAGGTGCACTGTGTGCATGCAAGTGTTAGGCTATGTTATACAAGCAACTGACAACACGAGTGTAAAGTCATTCCAAGCACGACGCGAAATAAACAAATAGGACGACAATCAGATTTTATGACCGTCCAAAATCATCAACATGAACGGGAGCCCCAACCGATGCAGACAGCTGCGTAGCCAAGTCTTTTGATTAAGTGCTACTTGAAAATGTCATTTCTGTCTGCGATACTCACTTTATAGGGGGGGTCACCTGAAAAGTAGTACTCCGAACCACGAAAATATCGATATATCTTTGGACTGCCCCTTAAGGACCTCTTAAGGACCTTGGGCAGTAATGTTACCACGTAACAGCCACCCCTAACAAAGGACATTAAGGAAAAGTCACACATGACAGATCAAGGTTGTAAATAGTATCACGTTGTAAATAGTATCACACGAGTCGCACATTATGGATCCGGGTTGGCCGGGTTACACCTCACAGCATCAGTATCGGATGATCACAACTCACAGACAGGGTTACGAGCAGTAACAAGTAACAGAGACACGTCACAGATCATGGGAAGGTATCGGTGCCAAATAAGACGCATTGCTCATGGGAGAGTAGGCGATGTCATCGGGCAGGACAGTTCTATAGTACAACCCTGAGTTGGCAACAGCGTGAGGGACAAAGGAGTATGGGTGGCGTCACCCAAAAGAGGCCACGGGTGGCATAACCCCTAACAGGCCACGGGTGGCGTCGCCTCTAACAGACCAAGGCTGGATGGCGTCACCCACAAGAAACACAGGTGGTGGCGTCACCCACAAAAAAAGGGGGGGAAAAAAACCAGCGGTGGGTAACCCAAAGGAAACAGACCAGGGGTGAAGACGTCTAGCCAGAAGAAACAGATCTGAGGTGGGGACCTAAGGTGGGGACGCCCTCAAAGAACAGATCTGGGATGGTGTCATTCACAGGAGTCATAATATTGAATAAGAAATTCCTCTTCCGAGTACAATCGTCGACTTGGCTGTTGTCTTGCTGGTTAACCTCAAGTCTCCAGAGTGTAAACAGTTCCCTTCACTTTCAACTGCCCATACGTCACAGTTCCCTTCACTTTCAACGGGCCACAGGTTACAGTTCCCTTCACTTTCAACTGGCCATAAGTCACAGTTCATTTTCAACTGGCCATAGGTCACAGTTCCCTTCACTTTCAACTAGTCACAGGTCACAGCGCCCTTCACTTTCAAATGGCCATAGGTTACAGTTCCCTTCACCTTCAAATGGCCATAGGTCACAGATCACTTTCAAATGGCCACAGGTCATGGTTCCCTTCACTTTCAACTGGCCATAGGTCACACTTCCCTTCACTTTCAACTAGCCACAGGTCACGGTTCCCTTCAGTTTTAACTGGACATAGGTCAAATTTTTCTGTAGTTCCCTCAATTTCGATCAAACAAAAGACTGATTATACAATATCTTTCTATTACGAATTAACACGACTAAAGTTGCTGGTTTCCTTGCAGCCTTCAGCATTGATCTCCATAAATGTAATCACAATCATCTCAACTGAAACGCAGCAATATCTATTACTCTAATCAATGGTGGCCTGAGAACGCAAAAGTGGCCCATGAAATACAATGCTCTGGCTGCCCCGCCTCCTCCCTTTGAGAAGGAGGCGTGGCCAGTTTCAAACATCCTGCCTCATTCCACCTGCTGCTTGCAGGCAACTCTAATTCCTCCTACTCCTACGCCACAACCTAATAATAGTATATCATGGTCATGTGCAGTCATATGATTCTTTGATAAATCAATGAAAAAAAAAATGTATATTAAAAATATCTAGTGACACAGTAGTCCTCTACGTTTAAACCATGACAGGTTCCGAGTGCTCTCCCCTAACCTGATGCAAGAGTCGAAGGGCCAGTTCAACACATGGCCTTTTCCGAGAATTGTGACGCAGACACCTGCATGAACAATGTCCACGTGGGAAGCATTTTATACCCTTACCAACGGGGTGATCAGTTTCAGAGAAAATTACAGGATAAAAAAAAAAATTCACTTTGTTGGCGGGACGAAAAATAAATATTAACGGTTTACTATTAAACTATTCATTTGCATTAAGCACTTTAAACGAAGTAGGGTTACGTCAGATTAAGATTACACTCACTAAAGGGAAACAAAAATCATATTGATAATGTTAGTTACATCTAGTAGAACACCGTTCCATCAACAACGATAACTTTAAGGAATGTTCGATTTAATATTTAGGTGTGGGGTAAAGTATTGGTCTAGCCGCACCACAAGACTTCATGGAACTAGACATAATTTGTATCAATACATTCTTAGCCCTTACGAGCAATGGCAATGTTCTAGACCGACGCTACATGATTTCGGGAACATTTCATCCTGCGTAAATAGACGAGTCATAGTCGGAAGGACTATGTTCACGGAATATATGGGGCTACTTAACGTAAAAAGAAAAATGTGACGATTTCAGAAATCAACAGGATCTAGGAAAACCTTAACCCCAAACTCTTACAGCCTTTTCGCTGAGGGTGAGACGAGTGGAATAACTGATTGTAGATGATGCTCGACAGCGGAGCATGTTTGTATTGGTCTTTCGACTGTGCAAGTTGGTGCGATGCTCATGAGTTCTTGGTATTGTTTTATTATAGCATTAAATATGAAATAAATCTCGGGTCTCCTGATCCCCCCCCCCCCCCCAGCGTTTACCACTGCTAAGTTTGGTTTGCACCTTAAAAATAAAAAAATAAAAGGGAGAGTCCAATTCTCAGGTATTCCGTGAACTATGCTAATATATTTCTTTGTGGTTTTCAGAGGTATTGTTCGTTTCTACGACTGCTTCAGCTCACTTCGTAGTAATCCACATTTTCCCCTGATCATATTTCATATATTTTTACCTGATAAAACATGGTTAAAAAAAATTCTCTGTCTTATACTAAATACAAGAAATCTGATACGGTTTTTGTCAATGAATTACTTTATCCGATTAGCTTTGGTTTCTCGGATTGGAAATACATTTCTCAAATAATATTTACCAAAAGAGGCACATTACCAACCCAAAAAACCTAACCTAACGTGAAAGCCGTAAGTGAAAAACGAATACAGAATTTCTGCTATTAATAATGCAGACTACACTCCCCCGTGAAGTAAATAATAATTAGGTTTAACTAGGGGGTCTGGTGAATTCATGCATGTCCATGATTGTCGTCGGTGTTGACGAGTTACTTTCACCTCCCCCTCAACGTAAACAATCACCTACTCAGGAAATGCGTCCTAGGTGGCTGGAGGTAGGACCATAAATAACAAGGATAGACTATGGCACAGGTCCAAGTTTCCCTCCTACGGGCAGATCTCTGAGAGCGCACGAATCTCTAGGCTCCTACACCAACCAGAAAGATTCATTTTCCTTGAACCCCTTATTCTCATTAACACAAACTTGAACCACACTTATTTGTAAGAGACCTGTATTTGTATATATGTATTTGTCTAAGTCCTTCACTTCCCTTTACTCGACAGAAGATATGTTCACTTTCTGGACTTCCCTCCAACAGCTCATAACAAATAACCGGCTGTCGCTGTCATCAAACCCGTTCAGTAATGTAATGTTTTACAATGCACTTCGAACACTGAATATATTACTCTTCACAAATTACAAGATTAAAATTCTAGCTTTGAACACACGACTCTCTTACATCCGAAGATTATTCATATGAAACTAACCTTGGCAATCACCAAAACACTCCAGATTTAGGTCTTGCTAATGAATGCCTTAACACGTTAATGAATCCTATTATAACATCGGGCAATGAAGGCACCAAAAGGCACATGGACTGTCACTACTAAACTCCAACCGATGCGGCGCCCACATCCATACTGCAATCGTTGCGTTGCTCTACCCGAGTAGCATCAGCACCAAAGCACCGAACGTCGTGTATGCCAGGTTCACGGCGTGGGGCCACCCCGCTGCCAGACGTACTACTACCCGGTCCCGCGGGCGTAACGGCGTCATCGTTACGTTAATAGATATTGCAAATACACTCAAGCTAATTCTATTTGTGGGTAAGGCATATGACCATTCCAAATTATGATTTTTTTTCTAAGGGCGAATTTACTTTGAATCTTTTAGTTTTTGCATAAGTGATTTTGGTAGTCGTCAGGGATCATTTCGAAGTCAGTTAGTTTTTTCTTTTTTCATGAGGCTCCAGTGGTGGATTAAAGGCCACATTAACTTCTGGCCGTACATGACATATTTCTTATACAGTTAATTTCACGAAGTGTAAGTCTTGGCTTGCTTAATCAAGTCATGTTTACCTGAGGTGTACGTGGTAATTATAGTTGTGAATACAACACTTCTTACTAGTAATCCACGCTTTCCAATGAATAGTTGTGACATTGTGAATGTCAAACATTGTGAATTTTCCTGATAATTATCAAGATACAGGACGAGGAAATGTAATGTTGGCCCCGGCAAGTAATGATACATAGAGACTTCTTCCTGGTGATGAACGACTATACGTTGAAATGATACGGGTCTGTGGCGAGAAGTTTGCTATGGTGCTATTAAGCCAGCGATGATATTTCGTGCTACGAAGCATTCATATAATTCCTTTATCACCGAAACATTGCAACTACAGACTTGCCAGTGCCTCCAATCATGCATTATCAAACTAACATTTTGTTTAAGTACAACCTAGACATTATTATATTTTCTTTATTCCCTGGGAGTCTGTAATTACGGACAGATGGCCTCGTGGATGGCAAGCCCGGCTGGCTATTTGAGCTTTAGGCCTATCGACTGCTATGGTCATTAACGCCGCCAACATCAAGTTAGGACGACTATTCCTAACACTTTCCCAGTGTTCACGCTAAGACCATACATGTTCTCTGCTTGAATAATCCTTTAAGAACCCTGTTCCTTGTCCTGCTAGCACATGCATGCATGTGTGCATTACGATGCAAAAACATTCCCTCCAAGCAGAATTGACAGGCAATGAGATACCTAAGAGATACTGATATACAATCATATGACAGTTGTATCGTGAGTACACGCAGAAAACTGAAAAAAAAAGTAAGGCAAAAACTACGATACGCAGGAACAACAGAACTAACAACAAAGGAATCCAGCCAGCCAATCAGCTGAAAGTATTATTGCCACACAATAAACCAAGTGACTTTAATAAAGTAACCGCAGTCATCGGGCGACATCTGTAATCTAAGTGAATAGCAACAGAGCACTAACCACTACAGCTGTCAATAAAAGACTGAACGAAAGATGGCGAAAGGAGAAAAGAAAATTAGTTCGAATTTTTAAGGTGAAAGCTTGATTCTGAAAATATGAGCAGGTCATAGTTATTAGCAAGCAAACGTTTGCATATGGTAGATTATGAGCCTCTGCTTTTTCTGAATGTTCTTCAATGAGAACAGAAAATACGTTGATCTATGCGTGGCTATGCAGGAAACGCATGGTCAACGCATAGGAGGATATACTATGTACTATATCACTGTAGGAAGGCATCTTGCATGTGGTGTGGTCAAGTACTACATACATTCACCGATGCCAGAGAAAGTTTTGCCATTGCCATTACAATTTGCTAAAAACTCCAATGAATGATTCATTTCAACGCGGATGTCTGGACCATACCTGTTTGTTGAGGGGAAAAACTGTTTTACTATATACAATAACGTAGTGTTCTTATGGGTAGTTACACAGAAATGGGTGGGAGCGAGGCCAAGTGTATAAAGGTAGGAGGGAGGATGGTTGAGAATGGTCAAGTATGAGGTTTAGTTGCTGCCAACGCCTATCAGCTGTTAACGTCACCCATTAAAGCCTCGCACATACCTCGTTCTGAAGTTTCATCTTGGCCATGATGGATTTATACGGTACTTTCAACAGAGAGTATATTTACAAAAACACAATCAGTGAAATACTGAACCTAGTCTAATTCTAGATTTCCTTCATGGAATGAGATTTGTGCTGCGAGAGAACTTCTTGATAAACAGGCAGTATGTTCATGAAATGGAGTTGAATTCGTATCCCGTATGGATTAATCTCTCATGGTTCACTTCTTCTGTTAATAAGTCGAGCACAGAATGTAACTAAGTAAACTGTAGTTCTGTGTGATCTTCTCCATTCAGTGTGTGCAGTTATAATGATAATGATGATGAATCGTTGTTTATCAAATTTAGGCAGCCATTCGGGTGAGAATACATTTGAGATATTACAGATACTTAAGAAATGGTTGGTCCTAATAGGAACTAGTTAACTAATCATAAAAGAGTGTTAAGATCAAGGTACGGCTGGATAATTCGAGGCACCTTTGTGAAGCCAAGCCTGAGTCCTTGGTATCAAGAGTACATCATACAGCAGTATGTAGGAAGTATATAAATGATAGCAGCTAGGCACGAAGGACCCCGTGCAGTGAAGAACATGTGACCGCACCTTTACGCGGTGTTTGTTTACAATTTGTCTGGCGGGTCGGACTTGTGGTTGAATACGAACAGCTAGGCTCATACTTTGTCCTCGCTGGTGCAAAACTCATTATTAGTTGTAAAGGACAACAGACCTTGAGGATGGAATATACTGTAGGACTGGCGCAGATAGTCGTAGAAGCTTATCAGGCTCAGTGCTTCACTTAAACACCGATTGTCTTAAGAGACCAAAAATGTTCTGGATTTATATAGGAGATCCGAATCTTGAGAGACAATTATATATCAGCAATGTTTTAGGTATCAAAGCTGTACTCTGAAGCCTGCACTAGAGTGCAGTAAGGCCAGGCTGGCGAGTGTACCGACCATCATATGTGGTTCATTCACTTTGTGTGAATTATAATGAAATTGTACCAAAACTCTCGAGACAAAAAAGCGCCATTAAACTTACTTTAGCGAGGCGATGCCATCTCACAGTCAACTGACTAACCTAATGTCGTCAGGTATTGTGAAATACTTTCTTCAGACCTACATAAACTTTATCCTGATGATCCAAATGTTGTGCCGCATAACGAACACGTATGACCCTTTCTAGGATATATATATATATATATATATATATATATATATATATATATATATATAT
The DNA here is from genome assembly GCF_036320965.1 of Panulirus ornatus. Lineage (NCBI taxonomy): Eukaryota > Metazoa > Arthropoda > Malacostraca > Decapoda > Palinuridae > Panulirus > Panulirus ornatus. The sequence continues at coordinate 13,144,835 of NC_092278.1, forward strand.
ATATATATATATATATTTTTTTTTATACTTTGTCGCTGTCTCCCGCGTTTGCGAGGTAGCGCAAGGAAACAGACGAAAGAAATGGCCCAACCCCCCCCATACACATGTATATACATACGTCCACACACGCAAATATACATACCTACACAGCTTTCCATGGTGTACCCCAGACGCTTCACATGCCTTGATTATATCCACTGACAGCACGTCAACCCCGGTATACCACATCGCTCCAATTCACTCTATTCCTTGCCCTCCTTTCACCCTCCTGCATGTTCAGGCCCCGATCACACAAAATCTTTTTCACTCCATCTTTCCACCTCCAATTTGGTCTCCCTCTTCTCCTTGCTCCCTCCACCTCCGACACATATATCCTCTTGGTCAATCTTTCCTCACTCATCCTCTCCATGTGCCCAAACCACTTCAAAACACCCTCTTCTGCTCTCTCAACCACGCTCTTTTTATTTCCACACATCTCTCTTACCCTTACGTTACTCACTCGATCAAACCACCTCACACCACACATTGTCCTCAAACATCTCATTTCCAGCACATCCATCCTCCTGCGCACAACTCTATCCATAGCCCACGCCTCGCAACCATACAACATTGTTGGAACCACTATTCCTTCAAACATACCCATTTTTGCTTTCCGAGATAATGTTCTCGACTTCCACACATTCTTCAAGGCCCCCAGAATTTTCGCCCCCTCCCCCACCCTATGATCCACTTCCGCTTCCATGGTTCCATCCGCTGCCAGATCCACTCCCAGATATCTAAAACACTTCACTTCCTCCAGTTTTTCTCCATTCAAACTCACCTCCCAATTGACTTGACCCTCAACCCTACTGTACCTAATAACCTTGCTCTTATTCACATTTACTCTTAATTTTCTTCTTCCACACACTTTACCAAACTCAGTCACCAGCTTCTGCAGTTTCTCACATGAATCATCCACCAGCGCTGTATCATCAGCGAACAACAACTGACTCACTTCCCAAGCTCTCTCATCCCCAACAGACTTCATACTTACCCCTCTTTCCAAAACTCTTGCATTTACCTCCCTAACAACCCCATCCATAAACAAATTAAACAACCATGGAGACATCACACACCCTGCCGCAAACCTGCATTCACTGAGAACCAATCACTTTCCTCTCTTCCTACACGTATATATATATATATATATATATATATATATATATATATATATATATATATATATATATATATATATATATATATATATATATATATATATTCATATATTTATATATATTCATATATTTATATATATATTCATATATATATATATTTTTTTTTTTTTTGCTTTGTCGCTGTCTCCCGCGTTTGCGAGGTAGCGCAAGGAAACAGACGAAAGAAATGGCCCAACCCACCCCCATACACATGTATATACATACGTCCACACACGCAAATATACATACCTCCACAGCTTTCCATGGTTTACCCCAGACGCTTCACATGCCTTGATTCAATCCACTGACAGCACGTCAACCCCGATATACCACATCGCTCCAATTCACTCTGTTCCTTGCCCTCCTTTCACCATCCTGCATGTTCAGGCCCCGATCACACAAAATCTTTTTCACTCCATCTTTCCACCTCCAATTTGGTCTCCCTCTTCTCCTAGTTCCCTCCACCTCCGACATATATATCCTCTTGGTCAATCTTTCCTCACTCATTCTCTCCATGTGACCAAACCATTTCAAAACACCCTCTTTTGCTCTCTCAACCACACTCTTTTTCTTACCACACATCTCTCTTACCCTATTATTACTTACTCGATCAAACCACCTCACACCACATATTGTCCTCAAACATCTCATTTCCAGCACATCCACCCTCCTCCGCACAACTCTATCCATAGCCCACGCCTCGCAACCATACAACATACATTGTTGGAACCACTATTCCTTCAAACATACCCACTTTTGCTTTCTGAGATAATGTTCTCGACTTCCACACATTCTTCAAGGCTCCTAGAATTTTCGCCCCCTCCCCATCTCTATGATTCACTTCCGCTTCCATGGTTTCATCCGCTGCCAAATCCACTCCCAGATATCTAAAACACTTCACGTCCTCCAGAAAATGTTTAGTGAATGCTACACCCCCTGCCCAGTCGTTACTGCACCCACTACTGTAGTTAAGGAAGGAACTATGAAGGAGATGGAACAGGTAGAGATAGGCCTTCACCATAAACATGCACATATACATGTTATAATATAATCAGCTGACCACCAGCCCAGCGCCACAATGAAACTCAGCGCGGTACTTTCCTGCTCCATCCGGGACCGGGAATGTGTTGTGTGACCCACCGACACGCACACCCAGCCCCAGGTGGGAGGGAGACAACCCCAGACCCAGACCCACCACCGCAGCACAGAGCTGATGTTCCTCCTCATAACACCTGGTTTAGATTAGTTTGCCTGAGGAAGATCATCATCAATTGATCAATAATACTGAGGTTGTCCCTCAGTATATTTTCTATTGTAAATGGTATTTATTTTATTTGTAAGTGTTCTATTCGTCTCATCCTCCGCTGCGTGAATCGTGTGCAGTAGAGGATATGTTTTATTGAATTAATATAATCATTTGTATTACGTATTGAGGGGAAGGTTTTTCATTGTAAGTGGCCGGTGTATGGGCAGTTCATTCTGAGGCGGACCAGCACGACTTCCTCTCTCCTGTTCTTCCTGTAGGATGTCGGCCAGTCCGCCATTTCCTGTTTATATCTATTGTTTATTGTCAAGCTGGTCCACTGACCTTGCCACATAAGTATTGATGTCTTCCCCAGGGAATGGCAGGACCCTTCAGCTCCCGAGGGATCGGAGAGACCTCCTTGAGTTCTGAGGTCGACTTGGCCAACTTGTCTGCTTGCTCATTGTTGTCGTAGCTACAGCAGTGACCCACCAGCCACTATATCAAGATGATATCTTTAGTACGTATATTTGATTTACTAATAACATTGCCCTGTATTGTATTTGACTCTTTGTGACCAGCGTCTATGTTTTAAGAGCTGAGAGTGAGTCTGAAGAAAATTATTGCTTAAAAAGTATTAGCAGTTAATCATATGATCTGTGGCTTTGTCAATAGCAAGTAATTTCGCACAAAACTGGACGTATGGTCGGCCAAGCGTTGCCTGAGGGAGCGCTCCACCCACCATACACTTGCACCCACACCTTCGTTCATCTTGGACCCGTCAGTGAAGAGGTGGGAATAAGAAAGGTAGTCAGTAAGAACTTTATGAAAACGTTGCTGTGCCTCACTCTCCGGCCGGTGCATCAGCCTATTTAGTTGGGAATCAGTTTGTCTTTATCTTAATGTTAGAGAACTCCCAAGGAGCCAATCTACTTCTAACCAGCGTGTCCACTTCTTGCACTGTGATACCAGAGTTCTCACTGCTGGAGTGTATTCTGAGGGCCAGTGGCCTAACGCCTCTGTCGCCAAACTGTAACCATTCAATAATGAGGCGACAGACCAGAGTGTTGCTCCTCCTGGCCATCAGAATACCACACTTCCACGACACAATCTCACGTCGCAGCCGAAGAGAGGTACATTAGCCTCAACCTCCAATCGTGGAACTCTAGTACATGTCAGGACACCAAGACACACATGCGCAAACATTTATTTTGTAACACATCTGATCTCCTCAGGGTACAATCGCTTGTCGAAGCATACACCTGGGAGTCATAGTCTAGTTTAGATCTAAGCAGGGACTTATAAACCATTAATAAAGATCTGTCACCTCCTCAGAAGGAACCCAAAATGCATTTGTGACTATTTAATCTTTTATTATAATTTGTTATCATGTAATAATATGTGTTTTCTAAGTTAATCGTCTATCAAAATTTAAACCTAAGAATTTTACGTTACTGCAAAAAGGGATGTGGTTGTTATGTAGTTTTAATTGTAAGTTCGGGATTTAATTTTTACGGGTAAAAACAACCGAGATACTTTTAGTGGCAGAAAACTTGGAACTCCACTGTATCGCCCAACGATGAACGTGATCAAGCGTGGCTTGAACTTGTTCCTGTGCATTACAGGTAGAATGCCATATTGCACCATCGTCAGCTTGAACTTGTTCCTGTGCATTACAGGTAGAATGCCATATTGCATCATCGTCAGCTTGAACTTGTTCCTATGCATTACAGGAAGAATGCCATATTGCATCATCGTCAGCATAGAGTAAGTATTTAAGATTCCTGGGGACGAAAGCTGAAGTCAGAATATCATTAATCATGATACTGAATAATGTTGGTTAGAACACTGCCTTGCGGTACCCCATTTACTTGGACAAATGTGCAGCAGGTTTGACAGCGAAAGTTCTATTCCTTAAAGAGTTTTGATTAAGAATGGGTAAATAATCTCTTAACCAAATAACATAAAGTTTACTTCAATTTTTCCAAATCTAAAAATACTCTAATAAAATATTCTTTCTTCAAAAATGACTCTGAAATACAATGTTCCAAATTTATTGAATGATTCATTGTGCTTCTGTTGGTACGGAAAGCACACTGTTCACTATTGAATAAGTTTCTAGACTCTACAAAAAGAGAAGCCTTTTATTTACCATTCTTTCCCATGACCTAACAAATACAGCTCGTCAGTGCAATAGGTCGAAACGAATTGGTATTCGTAAGGCGTCCGGAGCCGTTTGGGATCGGGAAGATGTGCGCAAAGTGCCATGAGTTTGGATACGTTCGAGACGTCCACATTTCACCGTACGATGCTAACAGTTTAGCCAGGTTGTCCTGACTAAGATGCTGAATCGTCCCGTAAGTGACCCCGCCAGGCCACGGGGCTGGAACCTTTACAGGATTTCAGATCAACAAGAAGTTCTTTCATTGTAAACAGGTTGTTGTAGTGGTGGCAGGTCGCCTCGCTGACAAAGTCAATGTTTGTTGTAAATAAAACGCTGGTCGTACCTGGCCAAGCTGCTTGTGTGGGAGAAACTCCTGGTGTAGGAGTTGGCTGTGTGCAACGGGTTATGAAGATGTAGTTGTGGTGGGGTGGACTCTGATGTTTGATATTTCAAGTTTCTTCATTGTGGACCAGACCTGATTTATGGATGTTTGTTGGTTGATGGTTGAGACATAGCCACATCAGGAGACATCTTCTTTGCTTGTTTTATTGTTCTTCTTGCCTGAGCCCTTGCTAGTTTGTATGTTATGAAGTTGTTATCTGAGGCTCGTTGTCGACAATCCTGTATCTCTTATTGCACTCACGCACTGCATTCCACCAACCTGGTGTCCACCACCGTGGAACTCTATGCTTTCTGGAAATTGTACAAACCTTATGGATAGAATCGTCATCATAAGCCCTAAGTATGTTGGTTGTAAAGTTGTAGGCTTTTATATCAGTGTTATTACCGATATATCCAGGACGGCCATAATAAATAATAACTAAGGAGGTAAATAGGGTGCGTAAGACAAGGGAGCAAATGGGAACTTCAGTGAAGGGCGTAAATGGGGAGGTGATAACAAGTAGTGGTGATGTGAGAAGGAGATGGAATGAGTATTTTGAAGGTCTGTTGAATGTGTCTGATGACAGAGTGGCAGATATAGTGTGTTTTGGTCGAGGTGGTGTGCAAAGTGAGAGGGTTAGGGAAAATGATTTGGTAAACAGAGAAGAGGTAGTAAAAGCTTTGCGGAAGATGAAAGCCGGCAAGGCAGCAGGTTTGGATGGTATTGCAGTGGAATTTATTAAAAAAGGGGGTGACTGTATTGTTGACTGGTTGGTAAGGTTATTTAATGTATGTATGACTCATGGTGAGGTGCCTGAGGATTGGCGGAATGCGTGCATAGTGCCATTGTACAAAGGCAAAGGGGATAAGAGTGAGTGCTCAAATTACAGAGGTATAAGTTTGTTGAGTATTCCTGGTAAATTATATGGGAGGGTATTGATTGAGAGGGTGAAGGCATGTACAGAGCATCAGATTGGGGAAGAGCAGTGCGGTTTCAGAAGTGGTAGAGGATGTGTGGATCAGGTGTTTGCTTTGAAGAATGTATGTGAGAAATACTTAGAAAAGCAAATGGATTTGTATGTAGCATTTATGGATCTGGAGAAGGCATATGATAGAGTTGATAGAGATGCTCTGTGGAAGGTATTAAGAATATATGGTGTGGGAGGCAAGTTGTTAGAAGCAGTGAAAAGTTTTTATCGAGGATGTAAGGCATGTGTACGTGTAGGAAGAGAGGAAAGTGATTGGTTCTCAGTGAATGTAGGTTTGCGGCAGGGGTGTGTGATGTCTCCATGGTTGTTTAATTTGTTTATGGATGGGGTTGTTAGGGAGGTAAATGCAAGAGTCCTGGAAAGAGGGGCAAGTATGAAGTCTGTTGGGGATGAGAGAGCTTGGGAAGTGAGTCAGTTGTTGTTCGCTGATGATACAGCGCTGGTGGCTGATTCATGTGAGAAACTGCAGAAGCTGGTGACTGAGTTTGGTAAAGTGTGTGGAAGAAGAAAGTTAAGAGTAAATGTGAATAAGAGCAAGGTTATTAGGTACAGTAGGGGTGAGGGTCAAGTCAATTGGGAGGTGAGTTTGAATGGAGAAAAACTGGAGGAAGTGAAGTGTTTTAGATATCTGGGAGTGGATCTGTCAGCGGATGGAACCATGGAAGCGGAAGTGGATCATAGGGTGGGGGAGGGGCGAAAATTTTGGGAGCCTTGAAAAATGTGTGGAAGTCGAGAACATTATCTCGGAAAGCAAAAATGGGTATGTTTGAAGGAATAGTGGTTCCAACAATGTTGTATGGTTGCGAGGCGTGGGCTATGGATAGAGTTGTGCGCAGGAGGATGGATGTGCTGGAAATGAGATGTTTGAGGACAATGTGTGGTGTGAGGTGGTTTGATCGAGTAAGTAACGTAAGGGTAAGAGAGATGTGTGGAAATAAAAAGAGCGTGGTTGAGAGAGCAGAAGAGGGTGTTTTGAAATGGTTTGGGCACATGGAGAGAATGAGTGAGGAAAGATTGACCAAGAGGATATATGTGTCGGAGGTGGAGGGAACGAGGAGAAGAGGGAGACCAAATTGGAGGTGGAAAGATGGAGTGAAAAAGATTTTGTGTGATCGGGGCCTGAACATGCAGGAGGGTGAAAGGAGGGCAAGGAATAGAGTGAATTGGAGCGATGTGGTATACAGGGGTTGACGTGCTGTCAGTGGATTGAATCAAGGCATGTGAAGCGTCTGGGGTAAACCATGGAAAGCTGTGTAGGTATGTATATTTGCGTGTGTGGACGTGTGTATGTACATGTGTATGGGGGGGGGGGGGGTTGGGCCATTTCTTTCGTCTGTTTCCTTGCGCTACCTCGCAAACGCGGGAGACAGCGACAAAGTATAAAAAAAAAAAAAAAAAAACAAATAAATAATAAACAATAAATAATAAGTAATAAATAATAACTAATAATAATAAATAATAACAAATAAATAATAAACAATAAATAATAAATAATAAATAATAACTAATAATAATAAATAATAACAAATAAATAATAAACAATAAATAATAAATAATAAATAATAAATAATGATAACAAATGATAACAAATAGATAATAAACAATAAATAATAAATAATATATAATAAATAATGATAATAAATAATAACAAATAAATAATAAACAATAAATAATAAATAATAAATAATAAATAATGATAATAGATAATAACAAATAAATAATAAACAATAAATAATAAATACTAAATGATAATAATAAATAATAACAAATAAATAATAAACAATAAATAATAAATAATAAATAGTAAATAATAATAATGAATAATAACAAATAAATAATAAACAATAAATAATAAATAATAAATAATAAATAATAATAATAAATAATAACAAATAAATAATAAACAATAAATAATAAATAGTAAATAATAAATAATAATAATAAATAATAAATAAATGATAAACAATAAATAATAAACAATAGATGATAAATAATAAATAATAATAATAAATAATAACAAATAAATAATAAACAATAAATAATAAATAATAAATAATAAATAATGAATAATAATTAGTAAGTAAATCCAGCCTTGCACATGACACCCAATCTGTTTTCTTATCATTACATTTAGGCGGAGACGAGACGGGTGGGTTGGTCATAATGTCACGTGAGTAAGAAAGACAGATCAGGAAATGATCACTTCCCAGGCAGTGGTCACCCCAGGTGATGATGTCGTTAAGTATATCTGGCGATGACGAAGATGGATCGATGGTTGAAATATTGCCAGTCCGATCATCTACACGAGCTCCACTACCGTCGTTCACAAGAGTGACGTCAGAGTTGATAATCAATTTAACCAATCGTTTCCTTCTTGAGTCTGTCCGGATACTTCGCCACTGATAATGACGAACGTTAAAAACTCCTCAAATAAGTTTATTATGGGGAAGTTGATTGATAACTGAAAGTAGCTCAATATTATTATCAAGTGCTTTGGAACCAGAGCAATATATTGAACAAATGGCCAGGTACAGGTTATTAGATTTTACTTTACATGCGACCGCTTCTAAGAGTAGAATTTAAATTCAGTTGTGTGTAGTGTAAGGTTTGGTGTACATACACCACAATCTTCATCTTTCTGGACGAACGACAACTATACAGAACATCACAATCTTCGACTGTGTTGTTTACATTGGTGGTCTCTTGTAAACAAATAACGGCTGGCCTATATAATGCAAACAACAGTTGTACTTGTGCTTGCTTATTCCTAAGGCCTTTACGATGCCATTGTCTGAGACTGAACGTGTTGGTTTAAGAGTTATCTAACCGGCCGCCAGCTTTCTGAACCCGTTTTTCACTGGACTTGGGCGAGCTCCCCAGAAGGGGGGTTGGGTTGACCGTCCCCTGGAGGTGGCGTTGGTCCATTGAATCAAGTGACCCGGATGAGGAGGACTTGGGAAGTATAGTCTCCCTCAGCGAAGCTACAGGAACCATGACGTGCCAGGTTTGGTCTTTTGTTTGATTTTGTTAGATTCATCTTGTTCTCTGCCTTTTGTTTATTTTGGACGGACGGACGAGGTTTTGTTGGCCTAAGATTCGTGTGCAGGTTTGGGTGGGTTGAAGAAATCAAGTTTAAGTTGGGTGAAAGTTTCGGTTGGCGCGGGGTCGTGGTTCAGGGCTGGTCTGTGTGGTGATGATTGTACAAACAAATGGTCGCTTTATATTTCACCTTCGAAGCAAAGGATTCACTGGGATTCGGAGTCGCTTGAGACACCTTGACCCTCTTGCTAGCCTCGCTATATGAAATATTGTTGAATGTCTTAACCAAACAGACTTCCTTCTCAAACTTGAACCTTGGGACAGTCCCAGTCCCAACTTGGATGGTCACCCAGGGACAGTCCCAGTCCCAGCTTGGATGGTCACCCGGGGACAGTCCTGGTCCCAGCTTGGATGGTCACCCAGGGGACAGTCCTGGTCCCAGCTTGGATGGTCACCCGGGGACAGTCCTGGTCCCAGCTTGGATGGTCACCCAGGGGACAGTCCTGGTCCCAGCTTGGATGGTCACCCGGGGACAGTCCTGGTCCCAGCTTGGATGGTCACCCAGGGACAGTCCTGGTCCCAGCTTGGATGGTCACCCAGGGGACAGTCCTGGTCCCAGCTTGGATGGTCACCCAGGGACAGTCCTGGTCCCAGCTTGGATGGTCACCCAGGGGACAGTCCAGGTCCCAGCTTGGATGGTCACCCGGGGACAGTCCTGGTCCCAGCTTGGATGGTCACCCAGGGGACAGTCCTGGTCCCAGCTTGGATGGTCACCCTGGGGACAGTCCTGGTCCCAGCTTGGATGGTCACCCAGGGGCAGTCCTGGTCCCAGCTTGGATGGTCACCCGGGGACAGTCCTGGTCCCAGCTTGGATGGTCACCCAGGGGACAGTCCTGGTCCCAGCTTGGATGGTCACCCAGGGACAGTCCTGGTCCCAGCTTGGATGGTCACCCGGGGACAGTCCTGGTCCCAACTTGGATGGTCACCCAGGGACAGTCCTGGTCCCAGCTTGGATGGTCACCCAGGGACAGTCCTGGTCCCAGCTTGGATGGTCACCCAGGGGACAGTCCTGGTCCCAGCTTGGATGGTCACCCAGGGACAGTCCTGGTCCCAGCTTGGATGGTCACCCGGGGACAGTCCTGGTCCCAGCTTGGATGGTCACCCAGGGACAGTCCTGGTCCCAGCTTGGATGGTCACCCAGGGACAGTCCCAGTCCCAGCTTGGATGGTCACCCGGGGACAGTCCTGGTCCCAGCTTGGATGGTCACCCAGGGACAGTCCTGGTCCCAGCTTGGATGGTCACCCAGGGGACAGTCCTGGTCCCAGCTTGGATGGTCACCCGGGGACAGTCCTGGTCCCAGCTTGGATGGTCACCCGGGGACAGTCCTGGTCCCAGCTTGGATGGTCACCCAGGGGACAGTCCTGGTCCCAGCTTGGATGGTCACCCTCACAGTCCTGGTCCCAGCTTGGATGGTCACCCTCACAGTTGACATACAACATCCCATCATCTGTACAACCCACCGTCAGCAGTATGACCCATCATCTGTACATCCCACCGTCAGCAGTATGACCCATCATCTGTACAACCCATCGTCAGCAGTATGACCCATCATCTGTACAACCCACCGTCAGCAGTATGACCCATCATCTGTACAACCCACCGTCAGCAGTATGACCCATCATCTGTACAACCCACCGTCAGCAGTATGACCCATCATCTGTACAACCCATCGTCAGCAGTATGACCCATCATCTGTACAACCCACCGTCAGCAGTATGACCCATCATCTGTACAACCCACCGTCAGCAGTATGACCCATCATCTGTACATCCCACCGTCAGCAGTATGACCCATCATCTGTACAACCCACCGTCAGCAGTATGACCCATCATCTGTACAACCCACCGTCAGCAGTATGACCCATCATCTGTACAACCCACCGTCAGCAGTATGACCCATCATCTGTACAACCCACCGTCAGCAGTATGACCCATCATCTGTACAACCCACCGTCAGCAGTATGACCCATCATCTGTACAACCCACCGTCAGCAGTATGACCCTCACCGTCAGCACTTCCCACATCGACCAGAAAGAGCGCAAAACGTTTCGTGATGACCGCCATATTGCTGACACTTGAAGCATCTTGGGAGGTTTGGTATATATGGTGTGACTTGGCATGGCATATATACAATTGTGATCACGTCTGGTAATTTGGATCTTCCGAAAGCAAGGTTGAGTAAAGGGGTCCTACGTGGCTGGCCATTACCATATTTGATGATCACCCAGGCAGCAGCAGCGACGTCCTAGTGTGACAGTTCTTCTACAATGTCATCCTCCGACATGTTCATGACATCACGACACAAGATTACTCCCCTGCATCAGTTGGTGGAGACGGGCAATGGAGACCACAACATTCGTAAATATGGAACTTACTCCACTTTAGAAGAAGGTCAGTTACCTGGCTTGTCGGTCTGACCTTAACTAGCAAGTCGCCACTTGCCAGTTCCTCCTCACAGCGTCAGCCACTCCCGCCCAGCAGCCATCAATAACCTTAATCAGGAAGGGATTGAGGGAGGCGTTCCTATACTTGATACAAAGTCGTTCACCATCACTGCCCAGGGTGGCTTATTTGGGCCCATCCTAAGTGGCTAATTAGACACAGTCCTCCGAGTGGCGAACCAGCCTGGATAATGGAGATAAAGAATTAACTTTTACCCTAAGAAAAAAAAAGTAAAATCAGGCAGCTAACTGAGCAATAAAGTTTTCAAAGTGTGGCTGGACGATAAAACACCCAGGTTGGGTTCTCCTGCAGTCTCCTCTCAGTTAAAGGTCTTTATTACACACGTAGCCTTCTTAATGGACTCCAGTAACTGTCACGCCCAAAAACCAAGCACCAGAGGGGAGGAAATCAGCTAAGTAGCCTGGCTATATGTTTTGCTAAGGTCGGTAAGGCAGCTGGAATGCGACGGTGTAGTTACAATCCACCAAGCCATATAGCTATAGTCTGAGCTTTCATAAGAACCATCTGCCTGGGTCACATGAGTAATGATAAGGATGGAAACATGATCAACTTTACAGAGAACTCATCATATTTGGCAATATTCTTTTTGGGGGGGAATTTCCCCTTTTGTGGGGATGACGTTAATGTGAATCATTCAAAATACTGACACAATCTGGCTGATGATAATCTTATTGTCCTGCTCTGTCCCTTCACTACTTTGTGCCATTTGTTAACAGACACACACACACACACACACACAAACACATTATCAAACAAATGATGGACTATTAATGAGCAAACAGTTCCTCGACGAAACTTTATCTATTTTCTTCAACTAACGACGATATAACCCGGCTGAAGGTGTACCTACACACACACACAAACACACACACACACACACACACACATATATATATATATATATATATATATATATATATATATATATATATGAGAAGGAAGATCCTGAGAGGCAAGTGTTCTGGGAGCAAGAGACCGGGTGATAGTGATGGGCGATTTGAATGCAAAGGTGAGTAATGTGGCAGTTTAGGGAATGATTGGTGTACATGGGATGTTCAGTGTTGTATACGGAAATGGCGAAGAGCTTGTAGATTTGTGTGCTGAAAAAGGACTGGTGATTGGGAATACCTGGTTTAAAAAGAGAGATAATAAGTATACGTATGTAAGTAGGAGAAATGGCCAAAGAGCGTTATTGGATTATGTGTTAATTGATGGGCGCGAGAAAGAGAGACTTTTGGATGTTAATGTGCTGAGAGGTGCAACTGGAGGGATGTCTGATCATTATCTTGTGGAGGCGAAGGTAAAGATCTGTAGAGGTTTCCAGAAAAGAAGAGAAAATGTTGGGGTGAAGAGAGGGTTGAGAGTAAATGAGCTTGGGAAGGAGACTTGTCAGAAGAAGTACAAGGAGAGACTAAGTGCAGAATGGAAAAAGGTGAGAGCAAAGGACGTAAGGGGAGTGGGGGAGGAATGAGATGTATTTAGGGAAGCAGTGATGGCTTGCGTAAAAGATGCTTGCGGCATGAGAAGCGTGGGAGGTGGGCAGATTAGAAAGCGCAGTGAGTGGTGGGGTGAAGAAGTAAGATTATTAGTGAAGGAGAAGAAAGAGGCATTTGGACGATTTCTGCGGGGAAATAGTGCAAAGGACTAGGAGATGTATAAAAGAAAGAGGCAAGAGGTCAAGAAAGGGCAAATGAGAGTTGGGGTAAGAGAGTATCATTAAATTTAAGGGAGAATAAAAAGAGGTTTTGGAAGGAGGTAAATAAATTGCGTAAGATAAGGGAATAAATGGAAACATCGCTGAAGGGGGCTAATGGAAAGGTAATAACAAGTAGCGGTGATATGAAAAGGAGATAGAGTGAGTATTTTGAAGGTTTGTTGAATGTGTTAGATGATAGAGTGGCAGATATAGGGTCTTTTGGTCGAGGTGGTGTGCGAAATGAGATGGGTCAGGGAAAATGATTTGGTAAACAGAGAAGAGGTAGTGAAAACTTTGCGAAAGATAAAAGCCGACAAGGCAGCTGGTTTGGATGGAATTGCAGTGAAATTTATTAAAAAAGGGGGTGACTGTGTTGTTGACTGGTTGGTAAGGATATTCAGTGTATGTATGGCTCATGGTGAAGTGCCTGAGGATTGGCGGAATGCATGCATAGTGGCATTGTACAAAGGCAAAGGGGATAAAGTTGAGTGTTCAAATTACAGAGGTATAAGTTCGTTGAGTATTACTGGGAAATTATATGGGAGGACATTGACTGAGAGGGTGAAGGCATGTACAGAACATCAGATTGGGGAAGCGCAGTGTGGTTTCAGACGTGGTAGAGGATGTGTGGATCAGGTGTTTGCTTTGGAGAATGTATGTGAGAAATACTTAGAAAAACAAATGGATTTGTATGTAGCATTTATGGATCCGGAGAAGGCATATGATAAAGTTGATAGAGATGCTCTGTGGAAGGTATTAAGAGTATAAGGTGTGGGAGGCAAGTCGCTGAAAGCAGTGAAAGTTTTCATCGAGGCTGCAAGGCATGTGTACGAGCAGGAAGAGAGGAAGGTAATCGGATCGCAGTGAATGTCACTTTGCGGCAAGGGTGCGTGATGTCTCCATGGTTGTTTAATTTGCTTATGGATAGGAAGAGTTTTGGAGAGAGGACTTGTGGATGAGAGGGCCTGGGAAGTGAGTCAGTTGTTGTTCGCTGATGATACAGCGTTGGAGGCGGTGAAGTGTTTTAGATATCTGGGAGTGGATTTGGCAGCGAATGGACCATAGAAGCGAAAGTGAGTCACAGGGTGGTGAAGGGGGCGAAAGTTCTGAGAGCGTTGAAAAATGTGTGGAAGGCGAGAACATTATCTCGGAAAGCAAAAATGGGAACGATATGGTATACCGGGGTCGACTTGCTGTCAGCAGACTGAACAAGGGCATATGAAGCGTCTGGGGTAAACCATGGAAAGTTTTGTGGTACCTGGATGTGGAAAGGGAGCTGTGGTTTCGGTGCATTCCACATGGCAGCTGGAGACTGAGTGTGAACGAATGTGGCTTTTGTTGTCTCTTCCTTGCGCTTCCTCGCGCAAGGAATGTACATATTCATACTTGCTGCCTTCATCCAACCTCGTCGCCACCCCGCCACACTTGATACAGCATGTTGGAGAGTATTACGTGTTCTATGAAAATGTGCGCTCAAATGAATTATATGTGTGTTCTTATACCTTGGCGTTAATACAGTTATGTTCTGTGAAATGCTAAAAGCTGGTTATGTGAGCCTGATGGGATTTGACCGGTGTAGACCAGATTGCTCATGGATGTGAGACGAAGGGTATTTGATTACTTGAAATCAAATAGTTATTTTCCTGTTAGGGGCGATCTTAGCCTAACTGTCAGTGTTCCTGACTACCACGCAGAAGGTCCTGGGTTCGAATCCTGTCTGTTGGAGGGTATTATGTGTTCTATGAAAGTGCGCGTTCATATGCACTATATTCGTTTATATATATATATATATATATATATATATATATATATATATATATATATATATATATATATATATTCATACTATTCGCCATTTCCCGCGTTAGCGAGTTAGCTATAAGAACAGAAAACTGAGCCTTTGAGGGAATATCCTCACCTGGCCCCCTTCTCTGTTCCTTTTTTTTGGAAAATTAAAAACGAGAGTGGAGGATTTCCAGCCCCAACTCCTTCCCTTTTAGTCGCCTCCTGCGACACGCAGGGAATACGAGGGAAGTATTCTTTCTCTCCTGTCACCAGGGATGATAATATTATTATTATCATTATCATTACTGTCATTATTACAACAATACTTGATCGCCGTTTCCCGCGTCAGCGTGGCAGCGCCAGGAAACAGACCAAGAAAGACCCATCAACCCATATACATGTATACATACATACACGCCCTTACACGTACACATACATCCATACACATATACATACACAGCCATATACATATGTACACCCGTACATATTCATACTCGCTTGCCTAATCCATTCTTTGTGCCTATCCATCCGACATGTTTGTGTGTGTGTGTGTGTGTGTGTGTGTGTGTGTGTGTGTGTGTGTGTGTGTGTGTGTGTGTGTGTGTGTGTGTGTGTGTGATTACTGTTTTGTGTGTTATAGGGAAAGACTTTTGCACTCAGAGTTCCCTGTCTCTCAATCTTGTATATATGTATAATGTATTAACACACACACACACACACACACACACACACACACACAAATACACCAGCCAAAGTCAGGTGTGTGTGTGGCTTCCAAATGAAGGTAACAAGAGGGAATGATTACCGTATATGGTGTAATTACTTGGCCAGACGCTCCACTGCTCAGCAGCCACACTGAGGGAACTGTGGGAGCGGAGACTCTGCCACCAGATGGCGCGTGCTGGGGGTTTACTTGGGGGAACTCCCTGAGTGAGTGTTGTAACTTATGTGTTCCCCAAGACGTGTCACACATGAATCGATGCCTGAAACAGACGAAAAGATATATATATATATATATATATATATATATATATATATATATATATATATATATATATATATATATATATATATATATATATATATATTTTTTTGTTTTCATACTATTCGCCATTTCCCGCGATAGCGAGGTAGCGCTAAGAACAGAGGACTGGGCCTTTGAGGGAATACCCTCACCTGGCCCCCTTCTCTGTTCCTTCTTTTTGGAAAATTAAAAAAAAAAAAAATTACTGGGAAAAATTCACAACTTACTTTACGACGAGCATTTTGAAATATTTGGTGTGTATTCGCTCACTACTACTGTTTAAGTTCATTTGAAAGATTAAAAACATTTTCTCTCGAAAGTTCGTAAATATACCTGTTCACAGAACACGTCTGTATGTCTCCTTTTAAACCTCTGGTACTGAACCTTGACATAGTAATGGAAATATAATACTCCACTCCTCGCTCACACTATATCATTTTATATATTTTCTATTTATCTTTTTCATTATCCTTTGTAGCCGTCTCCCGCGTTAGCGAGGTAGCGCAAGTAAACAAACAAAAGAATGGCCCAACCCACCCACACACATATGTATACACATACACGTCCACACACGCACTTGTACATACCTATACATCTCAACGTATACACACATATATATATATATATTTTTTTTTTTTTTTTCATACTATTCGCCATTTCCCGCGATAGCGAGGTAGCGTTAAGAACAGAGGACTGGGCCTTTGAGGGAATATCCTCACCTGGCCCCCTTCTCTGTTCCTTCTTTTGGAAAATTAAAAAAAAACGAGAGGGGAGGATTTCCAGCCCCCTGCTCCCTTCCCTTTTAGTCGCCTTCTACGACACGCAGGGAATATATATATATATATATATATATATATATATATATATATATATATATATATATATATATATATATACACACACACAGAAATATGCATATATAGACATGTACATAATTCATACTTGCTGCCTTTATTCAATCTCGTCGCCACCCCGCCACACATGAAATGAAAACTCCCTCCCCCCGCATGTGCGCGAGGTAGCGCTAGGAAAAGACAACAAAAGCCACATTCGTTCACACTCAGTCTCCAGCTACCATGTGGAATGCACCGAAACCACAGCTCCCTTTCCATATCCAGGTACCACAAAACTTTCCATGGTTTACCCCAGACGCTTCACATGCACTGGTTCAATCCATTGACATCACATCGACCCCGGTATACCACATCGTTCCAATTCACTCTGTTCCTTGCACGCCTTTCACCCTCCTGCATGTTCAGGCTCCGATCACTCAAAATTTTTTTCACTCCATCTTTTCACCTCCAATTTGGTCTCCCACTTCTCCTCGTTCCCTCCACCTCTGACACATATATCCTCTTGGTCAGTCTTTCCTCACTCATTCTCTCCATGTGACCAAGCCATTTCAAAACACTCTCTTCTGCTCTCTCAACCACGCACTTTTCACTACCACACATCTCTCTTACCCTTTCATTACTTGCTGGATCAAACCACCTAACATCCACATATTGTTCTCAAACATCTCAATTCCAGCACATCCATCCTCCTCCGCACAACTCTATCTATAGCCCACGCCTCGCAACCATACAACATTGTTGGAACCACTATTCCCTCAAACATACCCATTTTGCTTTCCAAGATAACGTTCTCGACTTCCACACATTTTTCAACGCTCCCAGAACTTTCGCCCCCTCCCCCACGCTATGACTCACTACCGCTTCCATGGTTCCATCCGCTGCCAGATCCACTCCCAGATATCTGACACACTTTACTTCGTCCAGTTTTTCTCCATTCAAACATACCTCCCAATTGACTTGTCCCTCAACTCTACTGTACCTAATAACCTTGCTCTTATTCACATATACTCTCAGCTTTCTTCTTTCACACACTTTACCAAACTCAGTCACCAGCTTCAGCAGTTTCTCACCCGAATCAGCCACAAGTGCGGTATCATCAGCGAACAACAACTGACTCACTTCCCATGCTCTCTCATCCACAACAGACTGTGTACTTGCCCCTATTTCCAAAACTCTAGCATTCACCTCCCTAACAACCCCATCCATAAACAAATTAAACAACCAGGGAGACATCACGCACGTCCTGCCGCAAACCAACATTCACTGAGAACCAATCACATTCCTCCCTTTCTACACGTACACATGCCTTACATCCTCGATAAAAACTTTACACTGCTTCTAACAACATACCCCCACACCATATATTCTTAATACCTTCCACAGAGCATCTCTATCAACTCTAGCATATACCTTCTCCAGATCCATAAATGCTACATACAAATCCAATTGCTTTACTAAGTATTTCTCACATACATTTTTGAAAGAAAACACCTGATCCACACATCCTCTACCGCTTCTGAAACCCCATTGCTCTTCCCCAATCTGATGCTCTGTACATGCCCTCACCCTCTCAATCAATACCCTCCCATAGAATTTATCAGGAATACTTAACAAATTTATACCTCTGTAATTTGAGCACTCACTTTTATCCCCTTTGCCTTTGTACAGTGGCACTATGCCAGCATTCCGGCAATCCTCAGGCACCTCACCATGAGTCATACATACATTGAATGATCTTACCAACCAGTCAACAATACAGTCACCCCTTTTTCTAACAAATTCCACTGCAATACCATCCAAACGCGCTACCTTGCCGGCTTTCATCTTCCCTAAACCTTTGACTACCTCTTCTCTGTTTACCAAATCATTCTCCCTATCTCTCTCACTTTGCACACCACCTCCTCCCAGAACACCCTATATCAGCCACTCCATCATCAAAAACATTCAACAAACCTTCAAAATACTCCGTCCATCTCCTTCTCACATCACCACTACTTGTTATCACCTACCCATTAGCTCCCATTCACCGATGCTCCCATTTTTTCCATTGTCTTACGCACTTTATTCAACTCCTTCCAAAACATCTTTTTATTCTCCCTAAAATTTAATGATACTCTCTCACCCCAACTCTCATTTGCCCTCTTTTTCACCCCTTGCACCTTTTTCTTGACCTCCTTCCTCTGTCTTTTATACATCTCCTATTTATTTGCATCATTTCCCTGCAAAAATCGTAAATGCCTCTCTCTTCTCTTTCACTAATAATCTTACTTCTTCATCCCACCACTCACTATCCTTTCTAATCTGCCCACCTCCCACGCTTCTCATGCCACAAGCATCTTTTGCGCAAGCCATCACTGCTTCCCTAAATACATCCCACTCCTCCCCAACTCCCCTACCGTCCTTAGTTCTCACCTTTTTCCATTCTGTACTCAGTCTCTCCTGGTACTTCCTCACACAAGTCTCCTTCCCAAGCTCACTTACGCTCACCACTCTCTTCACCCCAACATTCTCTCTTCTTTTCTGAAAACCTCCACAAATCTTCACCTTCGCCTCCACAAAATAATGATCAGACATCCCTCTAGTTGCACCTCTCAGCACATTGACATCCAAAAGTCTCTCTTTCGCGCGCCTATCAATTAACACGTAATCCAATAACGCTCTCTGGCCATCTCTCATACTTACATACGTATACTTATGTATATCTCTCTCTTTAAACTAGGTATTCCCAGTCACCAGTCCTTTTTCAGCAAGCACTACAAGCACTTCACCATTACCATTTACAACACTGAACACCTCATGTACATCAATTATTCCCTTCACGGCCACATTACTCGCCTTTGCATTCAAGTCACCCATCACTATAACCTGGTCTCGTGCATCAAAACTACTAAACACACTCAATCAGCTGCTCCCAAAACACTTGCCTCCCATGATCTTTCTTCTCATACCCAGGTGCATATGCACCAATAATAACCCATCTCTCTCCATCCACTTTCCGTTTTACCCATATCAATCTAAAGTATACTCTCTTACACTCTATCACATACTCCCCCTACTCCTGTTTCAGGAGAAGTGCTACTCCTTCCCTTGCTATTGTCTTCTCACTAACCCCTGACTTTACTCCCAAGACATTTCCAAACCACTCTTCCCCTTTAACCTTGAGCTTCGTTTCACTCAGAGCCAGAACATCCAGGTTCCTTTCCTCAAACATACTACCTATCTCTCCTTTTTTCTCATCTTGGTTACATCCACACACATTTAGACACCCCAATCTGAGCCTTCGAGGAGGATAAGCACTCCCCGCGTGACTCCTTCTTCTTTTTCCCCTTTTAGAAAATTTAGATACAAGGAGGGGAGGGTTTATAGCCCCCCGCTCCCGTCCCCTTTAGTCGCCTTCTACGACACGTGAGGAATGCGTGGGAAGTATTCTTTCTCCTCTATCCCCAGGGATAGTTCTTTCTCCCCTATCCCCGGGATAATTCTTTCTCCACTATCCCCAGGGATGTATCATTTTACATATATAGTGGTGATGTGAGAAGGAGATGGAGTGGGTATTTTGAAGGTTTGTTGCATGTGTTTGATGATAGATTGGCAGATATAGGGTGTTTTGGTCGAGATGGTGTGCAAAGTGAGAGGGTTAGGGGGAAGGGGTTGTCATTTCATGTGTGGCTGGGTGGCGACGGGAATGAATAAGGGCAGACAGTAGGAATTATGTACATGTGCATATATGCATATGTCTGTGTGTTTATATATATGTATACGTTGAGATGTATAGGTATGTATATGTGCGTGTGTGGACGTGTATGTATATACATGTGTATGTGGGTGGGATGGGCCATTCTTTCGTCTGTTTCCTTGCGCTACCTTGCTAACCCGGGAGACAGGGACAAAGTATAATAAATGAATATATATATATATATATATATATATATATATATATATATATATATATATATATATATATATATATATATATATATATTGCTCATCGAAACAGGCATAGAAACGAGTACGAGGTCTCGTTCGCCAAAACTCACGGCTATGATCAGACTCTCTTACAATATGATTATAAAAGAATCGAAAGCTGCTTAAGGCTTCGCGAGGCCTAATTAATATGACGATACTTTCTCTTTTACGAAAGGATTTTAAAAAATGGAATCCTGTGTGAGGCTTCGGAAGTGCAAAACAATTAACATTTTCTATATGAGCCTCTTCCCGCACAGATCAGTACATCTGGTAATCATATACACACTTTTTTCTGCAGCTTGGGTCACAGACGCTGGTACCTACATCAAATTCGAGACTGAAATAGAAAAAAATATATATATATAAATCAATATTCTATAGCATCATGGACATTTAAGTGCCATAGTTATATATAATAACTATCATGATGGAGGTAGCGCGTTGAATCTCTACAGTTATCATATAAGAAATGACGAAAGAAGGATGTGCGTCGCTTTAGGAAACCTGACTCAAGCGTCACACTGGACCGTTTGGGGAAACGATTGGAATGTTGCCGGCAAGTGAGTGTCCATATGAAGACAAAGTCTTTTGATCATTATTGAACTATCTGGATTGAACTCGTACGAGGCAACGTCAGTAAACTTAGAGAGAATTTTCTGACACAAAAGCAAACGATCAATACCGGAGGAAAATACATATACAAAATGATTCTCAAGAGCGTACTGAAGGAGGAGTATCTGGCAACATCATACTATGGTGCAAGAGGGAAACATTTCGATAGGTCTTTCCCATAATTGTACCCGGTACATCATCTTAACACTCTGCCTCACTACTTAACCTCCCCTGGCCATTCCTACTACCCCCCCCCACCTCCCTATAATCACACAATAATGGTAATAATATAAAGAGACGCATGAACCATGTAGCTTAACACTGCCCCGCCAGACACTGTTACCGAATGAAGCAGGTCACCTGGATGGCTGCATCCAGTTCTCCGTCTTGCTACTATACCCAACACGTTGTTCCCGAAACATCCGGTCAGAATATTGAGTGGCTTTGGTGCACATGTGAAGTACGATCCACGTACAACCTCTCTCTCTCTCTCTCTCTCTCTCTCTCTCTCTCTCTCTCTCTCTCTCTCTCTCTCTCTCTCTCTCTCCCTACTACCCATGAAGAATCTGTTGGCAATGACGTCCCGCGAAATATAAGCATGTATATTTCAAATGTTTTATAGTGACTTAAGTCAAGAAGGGTAGCAAGACAGAAGAGCAACAGGGAACCAATTAAGGACAATGGGAGGGAGTTGGCAAAACCAGTCAGCCAATCATGTGACTGCAATCACCAGGAGTTGACAGTTGCCTATGTCAGGGGTCCACTTACACCATCTGGTCCGCCTCTCGTTTATAGTTCTGGTCTGACGAAGCCTCGCGCAGCCAGAGTTCTGGTCCTTAAGAAGTTTGATGAAGGTTTTCATGCCTTTTTTTTTTTTTTTTACCACGTGCGAGCGAAAGTAGCTTTATGTAGCTCTGAGAAAACTGTATTCGGACAAGTATCATGTACACACACACACACACACACACTTCATATTTGTCCGCTGTTTCCTGTGTACCGAGGTAGCGAAAGGAACAGACGAAGAACTGACTCATTTTCTCACAACCAGATCGCATTATCCATAGCCAAGCCCCACAGATCTTTCCATGGCTTCCCTGAACCACTCCATATGCCATGGTTCAGCCCACTGAAAGCACGTCGCTCCCTGCATGCCATATCACTCCAATTCGCTCTATACCATGCACGTCTTACACTCTCCTGCATGTTCTGGCTCCGATGAGTTAAAGCATCTTTCAGTACATCCTTTCATCTCATCCTCAGTCTACCTTTTCTTATTGCCTTTACTTACGCACGTATACCCTCTTGCTCAGTCTCTCCTCACTCATCCCCTCCATGTCCAAAATATTTTAGCACGCCTTCTTCACTTCTTTCAAGCACACCCTTCTTATTACTACACCTATTTTTCACGTTATCATTTCTTACTCGATGAACTCTCCTCACACTGCACATTTTCCTTACGGATTAATGTCCAACACATCCACCTTTTTCCGTTCTGTTCTGTTTAGGGTCCACGTCTCTCATCCATAGAGCACCGTTGGGACTATTATGCCATCAAACACACCCATCTTTCCCCTAAAAGAAAACAGTGACCTCTCTCTCTCTCTCTCTCTCTCTCTCTCTCTCTCTCTCTCTCTCTCTCTCTCTCTCTCTCTCTCTCTCTCATATACATCGAAGAGACGATGTCTCTTCGATGTATATCAACTGACTTACATTTCTCTCTTGCGTCTCCCCTGATGATGTGATTATTTCACGGAAGTGCACTTGGGAACTTATCGTGTTTCATTTTCCCCGTGGACTCATAGGAATATATATATATATATATATATATATATATATATATATATATATGTATATATATATATATATGTATATATATATATATATATATATATCGAGACAGACTTCCCCAGAACTTTTAAAGGGGAAGTAAATGTTTATAGTTGTGTTACTGGAGTGATAGTTTTCATGCATGGTGTTTTCGACAAGAAAATAGTGAAGTTGGAGAAAAATGTAGCTTAGACATTGAAGCTTATTGATACAGTGGTGAAATTGATGAGAACTGCTATTTACGTTTGTGTGAATAAATTGTACATTTCCTTTTCCATAGCCAGAGGTTGAACCATTATGTGACATTCATTTTTTTCATTCATTTCAAGCTAAAAGTTTGTTTCTAAATTGTTTCTTACATTTTTCATATGTATATATATGTATGTGTGTGTGTGTGTGGGTATGTGCGTATGTGTGTGTATGTGTGTGTGTGTGTATATGTATATATATATGTATATTATCCCTGGGGATAGGGGTGAAAGAATACTTCCCACGTATTCCTCGCGTGTCGTAGAAAGCGACTAGAGGGGACGGGAGCGGGGGGCCGGAAATCCTCCCCTCCTTGTATTAACTTTCTAAAATGGGAAACAGAAGAAGGAGTCACGCGGGGAGTGATCATCCTCCTCGAAGGCTCAGAGTGGGGTGCCTAAATGTGTGTGGATGTAACCAAGATGTGAAAAAAGGAGAGATAGGTAGTATGTTTGAGGAAAGGAACCTGGATGTTTTGGCTCTGAGTGAAACGAAGCTCAAGGGTAAAGGGGAAGAGTGGTTTGGAAATGTCTGGGGAGTGAAGTCAGGGGTTAGTGAGAGGACAAGAGCAAGGGAAGGAGTAGCAATACTCCTTAAACAGGAGTTGTGGGAGTATGTGATAGAATGTAAGAAAGTAAATTCTCGATTAATATGGGTAAAATTGAAAGTTGATGGAGAGAGGTGGGTGATTATTGGTGCATATGCACCTGGGCATGAGAAGAAAGATCATGAGAGGCAAGTGTTTTGGGAGCAGCTGAATGAGTGTGTTAGCGGTTTTGATGCACGAGACCGGGTTATAGTGATGGGTGATTTGAATGCAAAGGTGAGTAATGTGGCAGTTGAGGGAATAATTGGTATGCATGGGGTGTTCAGTGTTGTAAATGGAAATGGTGAAGAGCTTGTAGATTTATGTGCTGAAAAGGACTGATGATTGGGAATACCTGGTTTAAAAAGCGAGATATACATAAGTATACTTATGTAAGTAGGAGAGATGGCCAGAGAGCGTTATTGGATTACGTGTTAATTGACAGGCGTGCGAAAGAGAGACTTTTGGATGTTAATGTGCTGAGAGGTGCAACTGGAGGGTTGTCTGATCATTATCTTGTGGAGGCTAAGGTGAAGATTAGTATGGGTTTTCAGAAAAGAGGAGTGAATGTTGGGGTGAAGAAGGTGGTGAGAATAAGTGAGCTTGGGAAGGAGACCTGTGTGGGGAAGTACCAGGAGAGACTGTGTACAGAATGGAAAAAGGTGAGAACAATGGAAGTAAGGGGAGTGGGGGAGGAATGGGATGTATTTAGGGAATCAGTGATGGATTGCGCAAAAGATGCTTGTGGCATGAGAAGAGTGGGAGGTGGGCTGTTTAGAAAGGGTAGTGAGTGGTGGGATGAAGAAGTAAGAGTATTAGTGAAAGAGAAGAGAGAGGCATTTGGACGATTTTTGCAGGGAAAAAATGCAATTGAGTGGGAGAAGTATAAAAGAAAGAGACAGGAGGTCAAGAGAAAGGTGCAAGAGGTGAAAAAAAGGGCAAATGAGAGTTGGGGTGAGAGACTACCAGTAAATTTTAGGGAGAATAAAAAGATGTTCTGGAAGGAGGTAAATAGGGTGCGTAAGACAAGGGAGCAAATGGGAACTTCAGTGAAGGGCGTAAATGGGGAGGTGATAACAAGTAGTGGTGATGTGAGAAGGAGATGGAATGAGTATTTTGAAGGTTTGTTGAATGTGTCTGATGACAGAGTGGCAGATATAGGGTGTTTTGGTCGAGGTGGTGTGCAAAGTGAGAGGGTTAGGGAAAATGATTTGGTAAACAGAGAAGAGGTAGTAAAAGCTTTGCGGAAGATGAAAGCCGGCAAGGCAGCAGGTTTGGATGGTATTGCAGTGGAATTTATTAAAAAAGGGGGTGACTGTATTGTTGACTGGTTGGTAAGGTTATTTAATGTATGTATGACTCATGGTGAGGTGCCTGAGGATTGGCGGAATGCGTGCATAGTGCCATTGTACAAAGGCAAAGGGGATAAGAGTGAGTGCTCAAATTACAGAGGTATAAGTTTGTTGAGTATTCCTGGTAAATTATATGGGAGGGTATTGATTGAGAGGGTGAAGGCATGTACAGAGCATCAGATTGGGGAAGAGCAGTGCGGTTTCAGAAGTGGTAGAGGATGTGTGGATCAGGTGTTTGCTTTGAAGAATGTATGTGAGAAATACTTAGAAAAGCAAATGGATTTGTATGTAGCATTTATGGATCTGGAGAAGGCATATGATAGAGTTGATAGAGATGCTCTGTGGAAGGTATTAAGAATATATGGTGTGGGAGGCAAGTTGTTAGAAGCAGTGAAAAGTTTTTATCGAGGATGTAAGGCATGTGTACGTGTAGGAAGAGAGGAAAGTGATTGGTTCTCAGTGAATGTAGGTTTGCGGCAGGGGTGTGTGATGTCTCCATGGTTGTTTAATTTGTTTATGGATGGGGTTGTTAGGGAGGTGAATGCAAGAGTCCTGGAAAGAGGGGCAAGTATGAAGTCTGTTGGGGATGAGAGAGCCTGGGAAGTGAGTCAGTTGTTGTTCGCTGATGATACAGCGCTGGTGGCTGATTCATGTGAGAAACTGCAGAAGCTGGTGACTGAGTTTGGTAAAGTGTGTGGAAGAAGAAAGTTAAGAGTAAATGTGAATAAGAGCAAGGTTATTAGGTACAGTAGGGTTGAGGGTCAAGTCAATTGGGAGGTAAGTTTGAATGGAGAAAAACTGGAGGAAGTGAAGTGTTTTAGATATCTGGGAGTGGATCTGTCAGCGGATGGAACCATGGAAGCGGAAGTGGATCATAGGGTGGGGGAGGGGGCGAAAATTTTGGGAGCCTTGAAAAATGTGTGGAAGTCGAGAACATTATCTCGGAAAGCAAAAATGGGTATGTTTGAAGGAATAGTGGTTCCAACAATGTTGTATGGTTGCGAGGCGTGGGCTATGGATAGAGTTGTGCGCAGGAGGATGGATGTGCTGGAAATGAGATGTTTGAGGACAATGTGTGGTGTGAGGTGGTTTGATCGAGTAAGTAACGTAAGGGTAAGAGAGATGTGTGGAAATAAAAAGAGCGTGGTTGAGAGAGCAGAAGAGGGTGTTTTGAAATGGTTTGGGCACATGGAGAGAATGAGTGAGGAAAGATTGACCAAGAGGATATATGTGTCGGAGGTGGAGGGAACGAGGAGAAGAGGGAGACCAAATTGGAGGTGGAAAGATGGAGTGAAAAAGATTTTGTGTGATCGGGGCCTGAACATGCAAGAGGGTGTAAGGAGGGCAAGGAATAGAGTGAATTGGAGCGATGTGGTATACAGGGGTTGACGTGCTGTCAGTGGAGTGAATCAAGGCATGTGAGGCGTCTGGGGTGGACCATGGAAAGCTGTGTAGGTATGTATACACGTGTGTGGACATGTGTATGTACATGTGTATGGGGGGGGGGGGGTTGGGCCATTTCTTTCGTCTGTTTCCTTGCGCTACCTCGCAGACGCGGGAGACAGCGACAAAGTATAAAAAAAAAAAAAAAAAAAAAAAAATATATATATATATATATATATATATATATATATATATATATATATGCAAAGCAAAACCCAAGCATCGAGTGTACATAAGATGCAGGTAAAACCACAAGGAAACTGAAAATACGAAGTCTGAAGCGCTTCGCTATACCTATACATCGTCAGGAGTGAATACACACAGAGAGAACCAGAATATATACAATCCACCACCACCACTGGGCTCGGCATGTAAACGAAATGACCAAAAAAAAAAGGGGGGGAAGGGATTAAAGCACAGCTTACCCTCGACCACCTTATTATCTCTCCCAAGTTACAAACCTACGTTAACCTACGCTCTGGGGAAACATATTCAAAGTCTTTTTCGCTTATATAGTTGTCTAATCTAGTCACTCCAACATTTCGATTCATACTGATACCTTAACTATGTTTAGAGACGATCCAACAGAATTACTATCCAATGATAAACAACACTAATTTCATATTGTTTAACTCTAATATCAAGAGCCTTACCAGTCTGACCAATGTAAAACTGATCCTACTTACAAGGGAAATTGTACACACAACCCTTCTTAGAAGCTACAGAATTTCTTATAAACACCACCCCTCACTGCATGATATTTACTGAAGAATACGTTAATATTAAAACTTCTGAATAAAACAGAACATTAAGCAAGCTCTCACAACAGGGTCAGACAAACAAGTTTTCGTCCACAAATGTTATTTAAGTTGAACATTGTAAGAAGACTATCTAATAAAATTACAATCTGTATCAGGGAATTGTCTGGGGGTATTGTAACCTATAACCAATGCTATAACTACTGAGAGTTCATCATCAATTTTGGACAACATATGCGAAATGTTCTATGAAAAACGGATGAAAACACAGACCTGTTCACATTATCGTGATGAACAGAGTATTAGTAAATATATGAAAAGACAATATATGCTAATTTCAGGTTTATGCCTTAATTCACTCAACTGATTCTTAATTCATATGCCTGCCCCACTTAATGGTGGCTGGTTTATTATGGTCTGGTTTTTATCTGTACTCAGTCCTGACGATGTAATTGTGCGAAAGTGCTTGACACTTCGTATTTCGCGTTTTCTTATTCTCTTATCTCCGTGATAATAGGAATATCTATGTGTATATATATATATATATATATGTATATATATATATATATATATATATATATATATATATATATATATATATATATATATATATATATATATATATATATTTATATATATATATATATATGTATGTATATATATATATATATATATATATATATATATATATATATATATATATATATATATATATATATATATATATATATGGAGTGAATTGGATCGATGTGGTATACCGGGGTCGACGTGCTGTCAATGGATTGAATCAGGGCGTGTGAAGCGTCTGGGGTAAACCGTGGAAAGTTCTGTGGGGCCTGGATGTGGAAAGGGAGCTGTGGTTTCGGGCATTATTACATGACAGCTAGAGACTGAGTGTGAACGTATGGAGCCTTTGTTGTCTTTTCCTAGCGCTACCTCGCACACATGAGGGGGGAGGGGGATGTTATACCATGTGTGGCGAGGTGGCGATGGGAATAAATAAAGGCAGACAGTATGAATTATGTACATGTGTATATATGTATATGTCTGTGTGTGTATATATATATGTGTACATTGAGATGTATAGGTATGTGAAAGCATGTACAGAGCATCAGATTGGGGAAGAGCAGTGTGGTTTCAGAAGTGGTAGAGGATGTGTGGATCAGGTGTTTGCTTTGAAGAATGTATGTGAGAAATACTTAGAAAAACAAATGGTTTTGTAAGTAGCATTTATGGATCTGGAGAAGGCATATTAAAGAGATGATAGAGGTCCTTTTGGAAGGTGTTAAAAGTATGTGGTGTGGGAGATAAGTTGCTAGAAGCGGTGAAAAGTTTTTACCAAGGATGTAAGGCATGTATACTAGTAGGAAGAGAGGAGAGTGACTGGTTCCCAGTGAACGACGGTCCACAGCAGGGGTGTGTTGTCAAGGTTGTTTTGGTTTGGAACGTAAATGGAGGAGTTTTGGAGAGGGGGGCGAGTATGCAGTCTTTCGTGGAGGAGAGGGACTGGGAAGTGAGTCAGTTGTTCGCTGATGATACAGCGCTGGTGGCTGATTCGTGTGAGAAACTGCAGAGGCTGGTGACCGAGTTTGAAAAAGTATGTGAAAAGAGAAAGTTGAGAGTAAATGTGAATAAGAGCACGGTTATTGGGTTCGGTAGGGATGAGGGACAAGTCAATTGGGAGGTAAGTTTGAATGGAGAAAAACTGGAGAAAGTGAAGTGTTTTAGATATCTGGGAGTGGACTTAGCAGTGTATGGAACCAAAGAAGCGGAAGTGAGTCACAGGGTGGGGGAGGTGGCAAAGGTTCTGGAAGCGATGAAGAATAAGTGGAAGGCGAGAACATTTTTGCGGAGAACAAGAATGGGTATGATTGAAGGAATAGCAGTGTTGAAAATGAAATGTTTGAAGACAATATGTGGTGTGAGGTAGTTTGATCGAGTAAGTTATGTAAGGGTGCGAGAGATTTGTGGAAATAAAAAAAAGTATGGTTGAGAGAGCAGAAGAGGGTGTGTTGAAATGGTTTGGACATATGGAGAGAATGAGTGAGGAAAGATTGACAAAGAGGATATATGTGTCAGGAGTGGAAGGAACAAGAAAAGCGGGAGACTAAATTGGAGGTGGAAGGATGGAGTTAAAAAAGGTTTTGCGCGATCGGGGCCAGAACGTACAGGAGGGTGAAAGACGTGCAAAGAATAGAGTAAATTGGAGTGATGTGGTATACCGGGGTCGATGTGCTGCCAATGGACTGAGACAGTGCATGTGAAGCGTCTGGGGTAGACCATGGAAAGTTCTGTGGGGCCTGGATGTGGAAAGGGAGCTGTGGTTTCGGTGCATTACACACGGAAGCTAGAGACTAGGTGTGAACGAATGTAGCGACTGGGTCGCGACCGGAATGGATAAAGGCAAGCAAGTATGGATATGTACATGTGTATGTATGTAATGTCTGCGTATGTGGGCGTTTATGTGTGTGTGTGTGTGTGTGTATGTGTACATATATATATATATATATATATATATATATATATATATATATATATATATATATATATATATATATATATATATATATATATATATATATATATATATATATATATATATATATATATTTGGCTTGCGCAAAAGATGCTTGTGGCATGAGAAGAGTGGGAGGTGGGCAATCAGAAAGGGTAGTGAGTGGTGGGATGAAGAAGTAGGATTATTAGTGAAAGAGAAGAGAGAGGCATTTGGACGATTTTTGCAGAGAAATAATGCAAATGAGTGGGAGATGTATAAAAGAAAGAGGCATTAGGTCAAGAGAAATGTGCAAGAGGTGAAAAAGAGAGCAAATGAGAATTGGGGTGAGAGAGTATCATTAAATTTTAGGGAGAATAAAAAGGTGTTTTGGAAGGAGGTAAATAAAGTGCGTAAGACAAGGGAACAAATGGGAACTTCAGTGAAGGGGGCTAAAGAGGAGGTGATAACAAGTAGTGGTGATGTGAGAAGGAGGTGGAGTGAGTATTTTGAGGTTTTGTTGAATGTGTTTGATGATAGAGTGGCAGATATAGGGTGTTTTGGTCGAAGTGGTGTGCAAAGTGAGAGGGTTAGGGAAAATGATTTGGTAAACAGAAAAGAGGTAGTAAAAGCTTTGCGGAAGATGAAAGCCGGCAAGGCAGCGGGTTGGGATGGTATTGCAGTGGAATTTATAAAAAAAAAAAGGGGGTGACTGAGTTGTTGACTGGTTGGTAAGATTATTTAATGTATGTATGATTCATGGTAAGGTGCCTGAGGATTGGCGGAATGCTTGCATAGTGCCATTGTACAAAGGCAAAGGGGACAAAGGTGAGTGCTCAAATTACAGAGGTATAAGTTTGTTGAGTATTCCTGGTAAATTATATGGGAGGGTATTGATTGAGAGGGTGAAGGCATGTACAGAGCATCAGATTGGGGAAGAGCAGTGTGGTTTCAGAAGTGGTAGAGGATGTGTGGATCAGGTGTTTGCTTTGAGAAATGTATGTGAGAAATACTTAGAAAAGCAAATGGATTTGTATGTAGCATTTATGGATCTGGAGACGGCATATGATAGAGTTGATAGAGATGCTGTGTGGAAGGTATTAAGAATATATGGTGTGGGAAGCAAGTTGTTAGAAGCAGTGAAAAGTTTTTATTGAGGATGTAAGGCATTTGTACGTGTAGGAAGAGAGGAAAGTGATTGGTTCTCAGTGAATGTAGGTTTGCGGCAGGGGTGTGTGATGTCTCCATGGTTGTTTGATTTGTTTATGGATGGGGTTGTTAGGGAGGTGAATGCAAGAGTTTTGGAAAGAGGGGCAAGTATGCAGTCTGTTGTGGATGAGAGAGCTTGGGAAGTGTCAGTTGTTGTTCGCTGATGATACAGCGCTGGTGGCTGATTCATGTGAGAAACTGCAGAAGCTGGTGACTGAGTTTGGTAAAGTGTGTGAGAGAAGAAAGTTGAGAGTAAATGTGAATAAGAGCAAGGTTATTAGGTACAGTAGAGTTGAGGGTTAAGTCAATTGGGAGGTAAGTTTGAATGGAGAAAAACTGGAGGAAGTGAAATGCTTTAGATATCTGGGAGTGGATTTGGCAGCGGATGGAACCATGGAAGCGGAAGTGAATCATAGGGTGGTGGAGGGGGCGAAAATTCTTGGAGCCTTGAAGAATGTTTGGAAGTCGAGAACATTATCTCGGAAAGCAAAAATGAGTATGTTTGAAGGAATGGTGGTTCCAACAATGTTATATGGTTGCGAGGCGTGGGCTATGGATAGAGTTGTGCGCAGGAGGGTGGATT
Source organism: Panulirus ornatus (assembly GCF_036320965.1). Classification (NCBI taxonomy): domain Eukaryota; kingdom Metazoa; phylum Arthropoda; class Malacostraca; order Decapoda; family Palinuridae; genus Panulirus; species Panulirus ornatus. The sequence continues at coordinate 13,176,808 of NC_092278.1, forward strand.
TGCTGGAAATGATATGTTTGAGGACAATATGTGGTGTGAGGTGGTTTGATCGAGTAAGTAATAATAGGGTAAGAAAGATGTGTGGTAATAAAAAGAGTGTGGTTGAGAGAGCAGAAGAGGGTGTTTTGAAATAGTTTGGTCACATGGAGAGAATGAGTGAGGAAAGATTGACCAAGAGGATATATGTGTCAGAGGAGGAGGGAACGAGGAGAAGTGGGAGACCAAATTGGAGGTGGAAAAATGGAGTGAAAAAGATTTTTAGCGATCGGGGCCAGAACATGCAGGAGGGTGAAAGGCGTGCAAGGAATAGAGTGAATTGGAACGATGTGGTATACGGGGGTCGACGTGCTGTCAATGGATTGAACAAGGGCATGTGAAGCGTCTGGGGTAAACCATGGAAAGTTGTGTGGGGCCTGGATGTGGAAAGGGAGCTGTGGTTTCGGTGCATTATTACATGACAGCTGGAGACTGAGTGTGAACGAATGGGGCCTTTGTTGTCTTTTCCTAGCGCTACCTCGCTTACATGAGGGGGGAGGGGTTGTTATTTCATGTGTGGCGAGGTGACGATAGGAATGAATAAAGGCAGACAGTTTGAATTATGTACATGTGCATATATTTACATGTCTGTGTGTGTATATATACATGTATACGTTGAGATGTATAGGTACGTATATTTGCGTGTGTGGACGTGTATGTATATACACGTGTATGTGGGTGGGTTGGGCCATTCTTTCGTCTGTTTCCTTGAGCTACCTCGCTAACGCGGGAGACAGCGACAAAACAAAATAAAAAAAGATATATATATATATATATATATTTTATTTATTTATTTTATTATACTTTGTCGCTGTCTCCCGCGTTTGCGAGGTAGCGCAAGGAAACAGACGAAAGAAATGGTCCAACCCACCCCATACACATGTATATACATACGTCCACACACGCAAATATACATACCTACACAGCTTTCCATGGTTTACCCCAGACGCTTCTCATGCCTTGATTCAATCCACTAACAGCACGTCAACCCCGGTATACCACATCGCTCCAATTCACTCTATTCCTTGCCCTCCTTTCACCCTCCTGCATGTTCAGGCCCCGATCACACAAAATCTTTTTCACTCCATCTTTCCACCTCCAATTTGGTCTCCCTCTTCTCCTCGTTCCCTCCACCTCCGACACATATATCCTCTTGGTCAATATTTCCTCACTCATTCTCTCCATGTGCCCAAACCACTTCAAAACACCCTCTTCTGCTCTCTCAACCACGCTCTTTTTATTTCCACACATCTCTCTTACCCTTACGTTACTCACTCGATCAAACCACCTCACACCACACATTGTCCTCAAACATCTCATTTCCAGCACATCCATCCTCCTGCGCACAACTCTATCCATAGCCCACGCCTCGCAACCATACAACATTGTTGGAACCACTATTCCTTCAAACATACCCATTTTTGCTTTCCGAGATAATGTTCTCGACTTCCACACATTCTTCAAGGCCCCCAGAATTTTCGCCCTCTCCCCCACCCTATGATCCACTTCCGCTTCCATGGTTCCATCCGCTGCCAGATCCACTCCCAGATATCTAAAACACTTCACTTCCTCCAGTTTTTCTCCATTCAAACTCACCTCCCAATTGACTTGACCCTCAACCCCACTGTACCTAATAACCTTGCTCTTATTCACATTTACTCTTAACTTTCTTCTTCCACACACTTTACCAAACTCAGTCACCAGCTTCTGCAGTTTCTCACATGAATCAGCCACCAGCGCTGTATCATCAGCGAACAACAACTGACTCACTTCCCAAGCTCTCTCATCCCCAACAGACTTCATACTTGCCCCTCTTTCCAAAACTCTTGCATTTACCTCCCTAACAACCCCATCCATAAACAAATTAAACAACCATGGAGACATCACACACCCCTGCCGCAAACCTACATTCACTGAGAACCAATCACTTTCCCATATATATATATATATATATATATATATATATATATATATATATATATATATATATATATATATATATATTTATGTATACATATATCTATATATATCTATCTATCTATCTATCTATCTATATATATATATATATATATATATATATATATATATATATATATATATATATATATATATATATATTTCTTTTTTTAATTATTCGCCATTTCCCGCGTTAGCGAGGTAGCGTTAAGAACAGAGGACTGGGCCTTTTTTGGAATATCCTAACCTGGCCCCCTCAGTTCCTTCTTTTGGAAAGAAAAAATGAAAAAAAAAAAAAAAAAAAAAAAAAATATATATATATATATATATATATATATATATATATATATATATATATATATATATATATATATATATATATTATCCCTGGGGATAGGGGAGAAAGAATACTTCCCACGTATTCCCTGCGTGTCGTAGAAGGCGACTAAAAGGGGAGGGAGCGGGGGGCTGGAAATCCTCCCCTCTCAATTTTTTTTAATTTTCCAAAAGAAGGAACAGAGAAGGGGGCCAGGTGAGGATATTCCCTCAGTGGCCCAGTTCTCTGTTCTTAACGCTACCTCGCTAACGCGGGAAATGGCGAATAGTTTGAAAAAAAAAGAAAAAAAAAAAATATATATATATATATATATATATATATATATATATATATATATATATATATATATATATATATATATATATATTTTTTTTTTTTTTTTTTTTTGCTTTGTCGCTGTCTCCCGCGTTTGCGAGGTTGCGCAAGGAAACAGACGAAAGAAATGGCCCAACCCACCCCCATACACATGCCTTGATTCAATCCACTGAGAGTACGTCAACCCCGGTATACCACATCGCTCCAATTCACTCTATTCTTTGCCCTCCTTTCACCCTCCTGCATGTTCAGGCCCCGATCACACAAAATCTTTTCACTCCATCTTTCCACCTCCAATTTGGTCTCCCTCTTCTCCTCGTTCCCTCCACCTCCGACACATATATCCTCTTGGTCAATCTTTCCTCACTCATTCTCTCCATGTGACCAAACCATTTCAAAACACCCTCTTCTGCTCTCTCAACCACGCTCTTTTTATTTCCACACATCTCTCTTACCCTTACGTTACTTACTCGATCAAACCACCTCACACCACACATTGTCCTCAAACATCTCATTTCCAGCACATCCATCCTCCTGCGCACAACTCTATCCATAATCCACGCCTCGCAACCATACAACATTGTTGGAACCACTATTCCTTCAAACATACTCATTTTTGCTTTCCGAGATAATGTTCTCGACTTCCACACATTCTTCAAGGCTCCCAGAATTTTCGCCCCCTCCCCCACCCTATGATCCACTTCCGCTTCCATGGTTCCATCCGCTGCCAGATCCACTCCCAGATATCTAAAACACTTCACTTCCTCCAGTTTTTCTCCATTCAAACTCACCTCCCAATTGACTTGACCCTCAACCCTACTGTACCTAATAACCTTGCTCTTATTCACGTTTACTCTTAACTTTCTTCTTTCACACACTTTACCAAACTCAGTCACCAGTTTCTGCAGTTTCTCACATGAATCAGCCACCAGCGCTGTATCATCAGCGAACAACAACTGACTCACTTCCCAAGCTCTCTCATCCCCAACAGACTTCATATAAATAGAGGCAGACATAGGATTTCATGGGAAAGCGTGGACTGGAAAAGCTTTCTAATTTAAGATGCATGCACTATGGCTGGATACAGAAAAGAAAGTCGTGATTTTCAGTAAACACGATTTTCGTTTACTGATCACATATACCAAAGTAATTGTCTAGCCTTGATTTGAAGGTACTCAATCTCCGCATGACCTGTACAGGGAAGTAGTACCAATGGTCAGCCAGTCTACATGTGGGGAAAAAAACATTGTCTATTGCTTGTCCATCTCACCTTCGCATTATTATTTCTGGTCAATGAATCTCTGCCTAAATTGGAGGAATTTCTGTGTGTTATGTTGTTGAAATCATCATTTCCTATCGTGAATACCTGCAGCAGATGTCCTTCGAGTCTGTGTTTTTTTTTTAGAGATAATAATTTCAGGTCTTTGCATCTTTCCTCATAAGGCCTGTGTCCGTGGGATGGAATTATCATGGTTTCTCTTCTCTTCATTTGTTCAAGCTTCTCCTGATCTTTGATCACGTTTGGTGACCAGAACTGAGAAAAACAAGAGAACAAAGGGGAACACAGGTGAAGGAGACAAATGAGATGTGATAATAGGTAGGGATGAGGTGAGGTGAAGATAGGGTGAGTAATGTGTATAATCGATGAGTATATTCGATGATTCCAAATATGGTCTAATCAGGGCGTTACAAAGGTTAAGTATCGCAATCCTTTCTTTTGCAGTTTGCATTTCTTGGTTTGCAACCCTGCGTCCTATTGTTTTAAGTGCATACAGCGGGGCATGCATTGTTTACCGTATCTCAGGTCATTAATGATCATAATCACTTCAAGGACGTTTTACTCCTGAGCTTCTCGTTGTGGTGAACCGAGCATTTTTACGTTCAGGATTTACGTCGCTGGCACCAAAGTACGTCGCTTTGCATCTATCTACGCGAGGCGAGACACAAGGTGGCAGAAGGGAGGAGGTGAACGGGAGGTACAACGCTAGAAGGAGGTAGCAAGAGGCGTGTGGTGGGAGGTAAGAGGTGGGTGAGGGACACAAGAAGCAGAGGGAGGGAGGTTGAAGGGAGGAGGCAGGTGGGCAAAGACGGGAGGCATGAGGTGGAGTCGGGAGGCGAGCGGTGAGCTGCAGCAGCAGCAGCAGCAGCAGGCGGAAGACCGGGTACACTCGTGTGACCTTGGCATGTTGGGGGGAAGGGAAGTGGAGGCCTGTCCACGTGGGAGGGAAGGGGACGCTGGAGGATGAAAGTGAGCACGTGAACAATGCCTCTTCGTCGAGCGCTCACCCAACACCCGCACCTACACTGACGCACAACGGGCACCCAACACCCACACTGACGCACAACGGGCACCCAACACCCACACTGACGCACAACGGGCACCCAACACTCGCACCCACACTGACGCACAACGGGCACCCAGCACCCGCACCCACACTGACGCACAACGGGCACCCGCACCTACACTGACGCACAACGGGCACCCAACACCCACACTGACGCACAACGGGCACCCAACACCCACACTGACGCACAACGGGCACCCAGCACCCGCACCCACACTGACGCACAACGGGCACCCAACACCCGCACCCACACTGACGCACAACGGGCACCCAACACCCACACTGACGCACAACGGGCACCTACCACCCACACTGACGCACAACGGGCACCCAACACCCACACTGACGCACAACGGGTACCCAGCACCCGCACCCACACTGACGCACAACGGGCACCCAACACCCACACTGACGCACAACGGGCACCCACCACCCACACTGACGCACAACGGGCACCCAACACCCACACTGACGCACAACGGGCACCCAGCACCCGCACCCACACTGACGCACAACGGGCACCCAACACCCACACTGACGCACAACGGGCACCCAGCACCCGCACCCACACTGACGCACAACGGGCACCCAACACCCACACTGACGCACAACGGGCACCCAGCACCCGCACCCACACTGACGCACAACGGGCACCCAACACCCACACTGACGCACAACGGGCACCCAACACCCGCACCCATACTGACGCACAACGGGCACCCAGCACCCGCACCCACGCTGACGCACAACGGGCACCCAACACCCCCACCCACGCTGACGCACAACGGGCACCCAACACCCGCACCCACACTGACGCACAACGGGCACCCAGCACCCGCACCCACACTGACTTGCACCGGGCACCCAACACCCACGCTGACGCACAACGGGCACCCAACACTAGCACCCACACTGACGCACAACGGGCACCCAGCACCCGCACCCATACTGACTTGCACCGGGCACCCAACACCCACGCTGACGCACAACGGGCACCCAACACCCACACTGACGCACAACGGGCACCCAACACCCACACTGACGCACAACGGGCACCCAGCACCCGCACCCACACTGACTTGCACCGGGCACCCAACACCCACGCTGACGCACAACGGGCACCCAACATCCGCACCCACACTGACGCACAACGGGCACCCAGCACCCGCACCCACACTGACGCACAACGGGCACCCAGCACCCGCACCCACACTGACTTGCACCGGGCACCCAACACCCACGCTGACGCACAACGGGCACCCAACATCCACACTGACGCACAACGGGCACCCAGCACCCGCACCCACACTGACGCACAACGGGCACCCAACACCCACGCTGACCCACAACGGGCACCCAACACCCGCACCCACACTGACGCACAACGGGCACCCAACACCAGCACCCACACTGACGCACAACGGGCACCCAACACCCACACTGACGCACAACGGGCACCCAACACTCGAACCCACACTGACGCACAACGGGCACCCAACACCCGCACCCACACTGACGCACAACGGGCACCCAACGCCCGCACCCACACTGACGCACAACGGGCACCCAACACTAGCACCCATACTGACGCACAACGGGCACCCAACACTCGCACCCACACTGACGCACAACGGGCACCCAACACCCGCACCCACACTGACGCACAACGGCTACCCAACACCCGCACCCACACTGACGCACAACCGGCACCCAACACCCACACTGACGCACAACGGGCACCCAACACCAGCACCAACACTGACGCACAACGGGCACCCAACACCCGCACCCACACTGACGCACAACCGGAACCCAACACCCACACTGACGCACAAGGGGCACCAAACGCCCACACTGACGCACAACGGGCACCCGACACCCGCATCCACACTGACGAACAACGGGCACCCAACACCCACGCTGACGCACAACGGGCACCCAACAAACACATTGACGCACAACGGGCACCCAACACCCGCACCCACACTGACGCACAACCGGCACCCAACACCCACACTGACGCACAACGGGCACCCAACACCAGCACCAACACTGACGCACAACGGGCACCCAACACCCGCACCCACACTGACGCACAACCGGCACCCAACACCCACACTGACGCACAAGGGGCACCAAACGCCCACACTGACGCACAACGGGCACCCGACACCCGCATCCACACTGACGAACAACGGGCACCCAACACCCACGCTGACGCACAACGGGCACCCAACAAACACATTGACGCACAACAGGCACCCAACACCCGCACCCACACTGACGCACAACGGGCACCCAACACCCGCATTGACGCACAACGATCACACAACAAACACACTGACGCACAACGGGCACCCTACAAACATACACACACACACACACACACACACAACACACACACACACACAGGGTGTGAGCGTTGCCACCACCTGCCTAGCGGGTCCTGGTACTCTGGCTTCACAGCAATCCTCTGTGGATGGTCGATGAGTTTGTCCCTGAAGTAACCTGTGCTGTGTATGTATGCATGTGGGTAAGTTGTACATGTATGTAATGTGTTGTATCACATATGTATTAGGTTGCATAACATATATATTAATACTGGACTGATAATTTTGTTTAGGTGGGGTCGATGGATCAGTAGGGTGGACTCAAACGGTTGATAATCAAAAAGTACCACTCGTGAGTACCGCTCCCGCTGCCGCCGGTACTTTAAGAGCATCGCTGGTCCCACCTTTCCACTGGCATGGTTACCAGTACAATTTTCCTCCCTCTTCACAATCACAATATGTTTACGCTTGATCACACTTGATAACGATTACAGTCATAATGAATGACTTCAATCTTATTTTCAATTACAATTACAATATTTTTGTAATTAATTACATCTCAGTTGCATTACGATCACAATTACTGCAACCCTGGTTGATTTGTGCCATCGTTAGCAGCAGTCCAGTTCTGAGGGTTGTTGAAGGTGTTCTGCTAAGCCAATGTGATCGAGAGTTGTTGCAATTCCAGTTGATGGTGATGCTTGTGCATGTCGAAAAGAATTGGCTGTACTTGCTGTGCCAACATTCACTATCCTCATAGTTTTCATTTCGACGGTCTGTGATTTCTAGATCTCCTTTACGCTATAATCAGCGTTCCTCCGTTTGAACGCTTTAATCAACGTTCCTCCGTTCGAACGCTATAATCAACGTTCCTCAGTTTGAACGTTATAATCAACGTTCTCCGTTTGAACGCTTTAATCAACGTTCCTCCATTTGAACGTTATAATCAATGTTCCTCAGTTTGAAAGCTATAATCAACGTTCTCCGTTTGAACGCTATAATCAACGTTCCTCAGTTTGAACGCTATAATCAATGTTCCTCAGTTTGAACGCTATAATCAAAGTTCCTCCGTTTGAACGCTATAATCAGCGTTCCTCCGTTTGAAAGCTATAATCAGCGTTCCTCCGTTTGAACGCTTTAATCAACGTTCCTCAATTTGAACGCTATAATCAACGTCCCTCAATTTGAAAGCTATAATCAACGTTCTCAGTTTGAACGCTATAATCAGCGTTCCTCCGTTTGAACGATATAATCAACGTTCTCAGTTTGAACGCTATAATCAACGTTCTCAGTTTGAACGCTATAATCAACGTTCCTCAGTTTGAACGCTATAATCAACGTTCCTCAGTTTGAACGATATAATCAACGTTCTCCGTTTGAACGCTTTAATCAACGTTCCTCCGTTTGAAAGCTATAATCAACGTTCCTCAGTTTGAACGTTATAATCAACGTTCCTCCATTTGAACGTTATAATCAACGTTCTCCGTTTGAACGCTTTAATCAACGTTCCTCAGTTTGAACGCTATAATCAACGTTCCTCAGTTTGAACGTTATAATCAACGTTCCTCAGTTTGAACGCTATAATCAACGTTCCTCAGTTTGAACGCTATAATCAACGTTCCTCCATTTGAACGTTATAATCAACGTTCCTCCGTTTGAACGCTATAATCAAAGTTCCTCCGTTTGAACGCTATAATCAACGTTCCTCAGTTTGAACGCTATAATCAACGTTCCTCAGTTTGAACGTTATAATCAACGTTCTCAGTTTGAACGCTTATAATCAACGTTCCTCAGTTTGAACGTTATAATCAACGTTCCTCCATTTGAACGTTATAATCAACGTTCCTCCGTTTGAAAGCTATAATCAACGTTCTCAGTTTGAACGCTATAATCAATGTTCCTCCGTTTGAACGCTATAATCAACGTTCCTCAGTTTGAACGCTATAATCAAAGTTCCTCCGTTTGAACGCTATAATCAACGTCCCTCAATTTGAAAGCTATAATCAACGTTCCTCCGTTCGAACGCTATAATCAACGTTCTCCGTTTGAACGCTTTAATCAACGTTCCTCAGTTTGAACGCTATAATCAATGTTCCTCAGTTTGAACGCTATAATCAGCGTTCCTCCGTTTGAACGCTATAATCAACGTTCCTCAGTTTGAAAGCTATAATCAACGTTCCTCAGTTTGAACGCTATAATCAACGTTCTCAGTTTGAACGCTTATAATCAACGTTCTCAGTTTGAACGCTATAATCAACGTTCCTCAGTTTGAACGCTATAATCAACGTTCCTCAGTTTGAAAGCTATAATCAACGTTCCTCCATTTGAACGTTATAATCAACGTTCCTCCGTTTGAACGCTTTAATCAACGTTCCTCCATTTGAACGTTATAATCAACGTTCCTCCGTTTGAACGCTATAATCAAGTTCCTCCGTTTGAAAGCTATAATCAACGTTCTCAGTTTGAACGCTATAATCAACGTTCCTCCATTTGAACGTTATAATCAACGTTCCTCCATTTGAACGTTATAATCAACGTTCCTCCATTTGAACGTTATAATCAATGTTCCTCCGTTTGAACGCTATAATCAACGTCCCTCAATTTGAAAGCTATAATCAACGTTCCTCAGTTTGAAAGCTATAATCAACGTTCCTCCGTTTGAACGATATAATCAACGTTCTCAGTTTGAACGCTTATAATCAACGTTCTCAGTTTGAACGCTATAATCAGCGTTCCTCCGTTTGAACGATATAATCAACGTTCCTCCATTTGAACGTTATAATCAACGTTCCTCCATTTGAACGTTATAATCAACGTTCTCCGTTTGAACGCTATAATCAACGTTCCTCAGTTTGAACGCTATAATCAACGTTCCTCAGTTTGAACGCTATAATCAACGTTCCTCAGTTTGAACGTTATAATCAACGTTCTCCGTTTGAAAGCTATAATCAACGTTCCTCCGTTTGAACGATATAATCAACGTTCCTCAGTTTGAACGCTATAATCAACGTTCCTCAGTTTGAACGCTATAATCAGCGTTCCTCCGTTTGAACGCTATAATCAGCGTTCCTCCGTTTGAAAGCTATAATCAACGTTCTCAGTTTGAACGCTATAATCAACGTTCTCAGTTTGAACGCTATAATCAAAGTTCCTCCGTTTGAACGCTTTAATCAACGTTCCTCCATTTGAACGTTATAATCAACGTTCTCCGTTTGAACGCTATAATCAAGTTCCTCCGTTTGAACGCTTTAATCAACGTTCCTCAGTTTGAACGCTTATAATCAACGTTCCTCAGTTTGAACGCTATAATCAAGTTCCTCCGTTTGAACGCTTTAATCAACGTTCCTCCATTTGAACGTTATAATCAACGTTCTCAGTTTGAACGCTTATAATCAACGTTCTCAGTTTGAACGCTTATAATCAACGTTCCTCAGTTTGAACGCTATAATCAAGTTCCTCCGTTTGAACGATATAATCAACGTTCCTCCATTTGAACGTTATAATCAACGTTCTCAGTTTGAACGCTATAATCAACGTTCTCCGTTTGAACGCTATAATCAGCGTTCCTCCGTTTGAACGATATAATCAACGTTCTCAGTTTGAACGCTATAATCAATGTTCCTCAGTTTGAACGATATAATCAACGTTCTCCGTTTGAACGCTATAATCAACGTTCTCAGTTTGAACGCTATAATCAACGTTCCTCAGTTTGAACGCTATAATCAATGTTCCTCAGTTTGAACGTTATAATCAACGTTCTCCGTTTGAACGCTTTAATCAACGTTCCTCCATTTGAACGTTATAATCAACGTTCCTCCATTTGAACGTTATAATCAACGTTCCTCCATTTGAACGTTATAATCAACGTTCCTCAGTTTGAACGTTATAATCAACGTTCCTCCGTTTGAACGCTATAATCAACGTTCTCCGTTTGAACGCTTTAATCAACGTTCCTCCGTTTGAAAGCTATAATCAACGTTCTCCGTTTGAACGCTATAATCAACGTTCCTCAGTTTGAACGCTTATAATCAACGTTCTCAGTTTGAACGCTTATAATCAACGTTCCTCAGTTTGAACGTTATAATCAACGTTCCTCAGTTTGAACGATATAATCAACGTTCTCAGTTTGAACGCTATAATCAACGTTCCTCAGTTTGAACGCTATAATCAAAGTTCCTCCGTTTGAAAGCTATAATCAACGTTCCTCAGTTTGAACGCTATAATCAACGTTCCTCAGTTTGAACGCTATAATCAACGTTCCTCAGTTTGAACGTTATAATCAACGTTCCTCAGTTTGAACGATATAATCAACGTTCTCAGTTTGAACGCTATATTCAACGTTCCTCAGTTTGAACGTTATAATCAACGTTCTCAGTTTGAACGCTATAATCAAAGTTCCTCCGTTTGAACGCTATAATCAATGTTCCTCAGTTTGAACGCTATAATCAACGTTCCTCAGTTTGAACGTTATAATCAACGTTCCTCAGTTTGAACGTTATAATCAACGTTCCTCAGTTTGAACGTTATAATCAACGTTCCTCAGTTTGAACGCTATAATCAACGTTCCTCAGTTTGAACGTTATAATCAACGTTCCTCAGTTTGAACGCTATAATCAACGTTCCTCAGTTTGAACGTTATAATCAACGTTCCTCCATTTGAACGTTATAATCAACGTTCCTCAGTTTGAACGTTATAATCAATGTTCCTCAGTTTGAACGCTATAATCAACGTTCCTCAGTTTGAACGTTATAATCAACGTTCCTCAGTTTGAACGTTATAATCAACGTTCCTCAGTTTGAACGCTATAATCAACGTTCCTCAGTTTGAACGTTATAATCAACGTTCTCAGTTTGAACGCTATAATCAACGTTCCTCAGTTTGAACGTTATAATCAACGTTCCTCAGTTTGAACGCTATAATCAATGTTCCTCAGTTTGAACGCTTATAATCAACGTTCCTCAGTTTGAACGTTATAATCAACGTTCTCCGTTTGAACGCTTTAATCAACGTTCCTCCGTTTGAACGCTTTAATCAACGTTCCTCCATTTGAACGTTATAATCAACGTTCCTCCATTTGAACGTTATAATCAACGTTCCTCAGTTTGAACGTTATAATCAACGTTCCTCAGTTTGAACGATATAATCAACGTTCCTCCATTTGAACGTTATAATCAACGTTCCTCAGTTTGAACGTTATAATCAATGTTCCTCAGTTTGAACGCTATAATCAACGTTCCTCAGTTTGAACGCTATAATCAACGTTCCTCAGTTTGAACGTTATAATCAACGTTCTCAGTTTGAACGCTATAATCAACGTTCCTCAGTTTGAACGTTATAATCAACGTTCCTCAGTTTGAACGATATAATCAACGTTCCTCCATTTGAACGTTATAATCAACGTTCTCAGTTTGAACGCTATAATCAACGTTCCTCAGTTTGAACGTTATAATCAACGTTCTCAGTTTGAACGCTATAATCAACGTTCCTCAGTTTGAACGTTATAATCAACGTTCCTCAGTTTGAACGTTATAATCAACGTTCCTCCATTTGAACGTTATAATCAACGTTCTCCGTTTGAACGCTATAATCAACGTTCCTCAGTTTGAACGTTATAATCAACGTTCTCAGTTTGAACGCTATAATCAACGTTCCTCAGTTTGAACGTTATAATCAACGTTCCTCAGTTTGAACGATATAATCAACGTTCCTCCATTTGAACGTTATAATCAACGTTCCTCAGTTTGAACGCTATAATCAACGTTCCTCAGTTTGAACGCTTATAATCAACGTTCCTCAGTTTGAACGCTATAATCAACGTTCCTCAGTTTGAACGTTATAATCAACGTTCCTCAGTTTGAACGCTATAATCAATGTTCCTCCGTTTGAACGCTATAATCAACGTTCCTCCGTTTGAACGTTATAATCAACGTTCCTCAGTTTGAACGCTATAATCAACGTTCCTCCATTTGAACGTTATAATCAACGTTCCTCCGTTTGAACGCTATAATCAACGTTCCTCAGTTTGAACGTTATAATCAACGTTCCTCAGTTTGAACGCTATAATCAACGTTCCTCAGTTTGAACGTTATAATCAACGTTCCTCAGTTTGAACGTTATAATCAACGTTCCTCAGTTTGAACGTTATAATCAACGTTCCTCAGTTTGAACGTTATAATCAACGTTCTCAGTTTGAACGCTATAATCAATGTTCCTCCGTTTGAACGCTTTAATCAACGTTCCTCAGTTTGAACGTTATAATCAACGTTCTCAGTTTGAACGCTTATAATCAACGTTCCTCAGTTTGAACGCTATAATCAACGTTCCTCAGTTTGAACGTTATAATCAATGTTCCTCAGTTTGAACGTTATAATCAACGTTCTCCGTTTGAACGCTATAATCAACGTTCCTCAGTTTGAACGTTATAATCAATGTTCCTCAGTTTGAAAGCTATAATCAACGTTCCTCAGTTTGAACGTTATAATCAACGTTCCTCCATTTGAACGTTATAATCAACGTTCCTCCATTTGAACGTTATAATCAACGTTCCTCAGTTTGAACGATATAATCAACGTTCCTCCATTTGAACGTTATAATCAATGTTCCTCCGTTTGAACGCTTTAATCAACGTTCCTCAGTTTGAACGTTATAATCAACGTTCTCAGTTTGAACGCTTATAATCAACGTTCCTCCATTTGAACGTTATAATCAATGTTCCTCAGTTTGAACGTTATAATCAACGTTCCTCAGTTTGAACGTTATAATCAACGTTCCTCCATTTGAACGTTATAATCAACGTTCCTCCATTTGAACGTTATAATCAATGTTCCTCAGTTTGAACGTTATAATCAACGTTCTCCGTTTGAACGCTATAATCAACGTTCCTCAGTTTGAACGTTATAATCAATGTTCCTCAGTTTGAACGTTATAATCAATGTTCCTCAGTTTGAACGTTATAATCAACGTTCCTCCATTTGAACGTTATAATCAATGTTCCTCAGTTTGAACGCTATAATCAACGTTCCTCAGTTTGAACGTTATAATCAACGTTCCTCCATTTGAACGTTATAATCAATGTTCCTCAGTTTGAACGTTATAATCAACGTTCCTCCATTTGAACGTTATAATCAACGTTCTCCGTTTGAACGCTATAATCAACGTTCCTCCATTTGAACGTTATAATCAACGTTCTCCATTTGAACGTTATAATCAATGTTCCTCAGTTTGAAAGCTATAATCAACGTTCCTCAGTTTGAACGTTATAATCAACGTTCCTCAGTTTGAACGTTATAATCAACGTTCCTCCGTTTGAACGCTATAATCAACGTTCCTCAGTTTGAACGTTATAATCAACGTTCCTCAGTTTGAACGTTATAATCAACGTTCTCAGTTTGAACGCTATAATCAATGTTCCTCAGTTTGAAAGCTATAATCAACGTTCCTCAGTTTGAACGTTATAATCAACGTTCTCCGTTTGAACGCTATAATCAGCGTTCCTCCGTTTGAACGCTTTAATCAACGTTCCTCAGTTTGAACGCTATAATCAACGTTCCTCAGTTTGAACGATATAATCAACGTTCCTCCATTTGAACGTTATAATCAATGTTCCTCAGTTTGAACGCTTATAATCAACGTTCCTCAGTTTGAACGTTATAATCAACGTTCCTCAGTTTGAACGATATAATCAACGTTCCTCAGTTTGAACGTTATAATCAACGTTCTCCGTTTGAACGCTATAATCAACGTTCCTCAGTTTGAACGTTATAATCAACGTTCCTCAGTTTGAAAGCTATAATCAACGTTCCTCAGTTTGAACGTTATAATCAACGTTCTCCGTTTGAACGCTATAATCAACGTTCCTCAGTTTGAACGTTATAATCAATGTTCCTCAGTTTGAAAGCTATAATCAACGTTCCTCAGTTTGAACGTTATAATCAACGTTCCTCAGTTTGAAAGCTATAATCAACGTTCCTCAGTTTGAACGTTATAATCAACGTTCCTCAGTTTGAACGATATAATCAACGTTCTCCGTTTGAACGCTTTAATCAACGTTCCTCAGTTTGAAAGCTATAATCAACGTTCCTCAGTTTGAACGTTATAATCAACGTTCCTCCGTTCGAACGCTATAATCAACGTTCTCAGTTTGAACGCTATAATCAACGTTCCTCAGTTTGAACGTTATAATCAACGTTCTCAGTTTGAACGCTATAATCAACGTTCCTCAGTTTGAACGTTATAATCAACGTTCTCAGTTTGAACGCTTATAATCAACGTTCCTCAGTTTGAACGCTATAATCAACGTTCCTCAGTTTGAACGTTATAATCAACGTTCCTCCATTTGAACGTTATAATCAACGTTCTCCGTTTGAACGCTTTAATCAACGTTCCTCCATTTGAACGTTATAATCAATGTTCCTCAGTTTGAACGTTATAATCAACGTTCTCCGTTTGAACGCTATAATCAACGTTCCTCAGTTTGAACGTTATAATCAATGTTCCTCCGTTTGAACGCTTTAATCAACGTTCCTCCATTTGAACGTTATAATCAATGTTCCTCAGTTTGAACGCTATAATCAACGTCCCTCAATTTGAAAGCTATAATCAACGTTCCTCCGTTTGAACGCTATAATCAACGTCCCTCAATTTGAAAGCTATAATCAACGTTCTCAGTTTGAACGCTATAATCAACGTTCCTCAGTTTGAACGTTATAATCAACGTTCTCAGTTTGAACGCTATAATCAAAGTTCCTCCGTTTGAAAGCTATAATCAACGTTCCTCAGTTTGAAAGCTATAATCAACGTTCCTCAGTTTGAACGCTATAATCAACGTTCCTCAGTTTGAACGTTATAATCAACGTTCTCAGTTTGAACGCTATAATCAGCGTTCCTCCGTTTGAACGCTATAATCAACGTCCCTCAATTTGAAAGCTATAATCAACGTTCCTCAGTTTGAACGCTATAATCAACGTTCCTCAGTTTGAACGTTATAATCAACGTTCTCCGTTTGAACGCTTTAATCAACGTTCCTCCGTTTGAAAGCTATAATCAACGTTCTCCGTTTGAACGCTTTAATCAACGTTCCTCAGTTTGAAAGCTATAATCAACGTTCCTCAATTTGAACGCTATAATCAACGTTCTCAGTTTGAACGCTATAATCAACGTTCCTCAGTTTGAACGCTATAATCAACGTTCCTCAGTTTGAACGCTTATAATCAACGTTCTCAGTTTGAACGCTTATAATCAACGTTCCTCAGTTTGAAAGCTATAATCAACGTTCTCAGTTTGAACGCTATAATCAAAGTTCCTCCGTTTGAACGCTTTAATCAACGTTCCTCAGTTTGAACGTTATAATCAACGTTCTCAGTTTGAACGCTATAATCAAAGTTCCTCCGTTTGAACGCTATAATCAACGTTCCTCAGTTTGAACGTTATAATCAACGTTCTCCGTTTGAACGCTTTAATCAACGTTCCTCAGTTTGAACGCTATAATCAACGTCCCTCAATTTGAAAGCTATAATCAACGTTCCTCAGTTTGAACGTTATAATCAACGTTCCTCAGTTTGAAAGCTATAATCAACGTTCCTCAGTTTGAACGTTATAATCAACGTTCCTCCATTTGAACGTTATAATCAACGTTCCTCAGTTTGAACGCTATAATCAACGTTCCTCCATTTGAACGTTATAATCAACGTTCTCCGTTTGAACGCTATAATCAACGTTCCTCCGTTTGAACGCTATAATCAACGTCCCTCAATTTGAACGCTATAATCAACGTTCCTCCGTTTGAACGCTATAATCAACGTCCCTCAATTTGAACGCTATAATCAACGTTCCTCCGTTTGAACGCTATAATCAAAGTTCCTCCGTTTGAACGCTATAATCAACGTTCCTCAGTTTGAACGCTATAATCAAAGTTCCTCCGTTTGAACGCTATAATCAACGTCCTCAATTTGAACGCTATAATCAACGTTCCTCCGTTTGAACGCTATAATCAATGTTCCTCCGTTTGAACGCTATAATCAACGTTCCTCCATTTGAACGTTATAATCAACGTTCCTCCGTTTGAACGCTATAATCAACGTTCCTCCGTTTGAACGCTATAATCAACGTTCCTCAATTTGAACGCTATAATCAACGTTCCTCCGTTCGAACGCTATAATCAACGTTCCTCAGTTTGAACGCTATAATCAACGTTCCTCCGTTTGAAAGCTATAATCAACGTTCCTCCGTTCGAACGCTATAATCAACGTTCCTCAGTTTGAACGCTATAACCAACGTTCCTCCGCTTGAACGCTATAATCAACGTTCCTCAGTTTGAACATTATAATCAACGTTCCTCAGTTTGAACGCTATAATCAACGTTCCTCAGTTTGAACGCTATAATCAACGTTCCTCAGTTTGAACGTTATAATCAACGTTCCTCAGTTTGAACGCTATAATCAACGTTCCTCAGTTTGAACGTTATAATCAACGTTCCTCAGTTTGAACGCTATAATCAACGTTCCTCAGTTTGAACGTTATAATCAACGTTCCTCAGTTTGAACGATATAATCAACGTTCCTCAGTTTGAACGCTATAATCAACGTTCCTCAGTTTGAACGCTATAATCAACGTTCCTCAGTTTGAACGCTATAATCAACGTTCCTCAGTTTGAACGTTATAATCAACGTTCCTCAGTTTGAACGCTATAATCAACGTTCCTCAGTTTGAACGTTATAATCAACGTTCCTCAGTTTGAACGATATAATCAACGTTCCTCAGTTTGAACGCTATAATCAACGTTCCTCAGTTTGAACGCAGTGTGACCTGAGTTCTGATGCATCGAGCGTCGTCGTTTTCTTTGCTTTTTAAATTTTTTTGTTTTCGTATCCCAGCGTAGACGAACGCATGAGTCATCTTCCAGCGTTCTTCCACTCCCTTGCCTCTTCTGTTCCTGCTGCTGTGTTTTCTGTTGGTTACCGTTGGCGTCTCCCTCTGAAAGTGTGCTAACAAAACTGATGTCACGTATTTTGATACGAGACATTTTCAAACCTCTCGTTTTCCATGCAGTGACAGGCTGGGGTCTGATGCTGTCACGGACGTGGATCGCGTCCTTGGCACATTCAGTCATAGTTTCTGGCCACACTCGCGTCTGCCACCTCCCTCACCTTCCTGTAACAGGAAGGTTCCGTAATGACCTTCCGTCCTGTGGGAGTACTGGTTATATGTTACGGCCAGCGAGGTGTGCGCTCGTGTTGTCCTCTCTCTTGTACACAGATGTGCGCACCTTGTCTTCCCTCCCATGGATGTGCACACACACACACACACGCGCGCACACACACCCCAGTCTAAGGCAGATGTGTGTGTGTGTGTGTGTGTGTGTGTGTGTGTGTGTGTGTGTGTGTGTGTGTGTGTGTAGCTCCCGCATGAAAATACAGAGAACTGGCAGCATATAAAAAGATTCATTAATTTTCATTGACAGCTCAATCAATACAGTGATTGTACAGTCCTACGTAACACCTACACTTGTACACTCGCAATGGTACGACGACACTACTTCTACACCAACTCCTGACACATCTACACTAACACTACTACGCTACATCAACACAACTACACTCACAATGATCCTGCCACACCCCTACACCCACTCTGCACGGCTACACACATGTTAACATGGCCACAGTGCTACACCTACAGAAACCTGTTTTCGTAAGGTGTGTGTGTGTGTGTGTGTGTGTGTGTGTGTGTGTACCGAATGTCCTTGGCTGTTGTAACACGTTTCATAAAAAATCAAGTAATCCAACTTGTAAATGAGTTGGGATTCCACACGAACTTGGAACTAGTAACCACATGAAGTACGGCATGAACTAGTGGGAGAAGAATGTGTTGCGTCATTTCCAGTGACCAAGACACCAGAAGTCGAAATAACTGGCGAAGCAAAAACGTTTGATTTCTATGAACAAGAAACGTTGATGAGACCACAACGATGCCTTGTTGTTCCCACCGATGTGTCTGAGCACAAATATTGTCCACGGTAGTTACAACTTTACTGACAATAGTTACAATACTATAAGTAGTTTCGATGTTATTTTTTCAAGAGCGTGCCTGGTGGTTACCCTCGACAGAAGAGAGCCTTCAGTCTCCCGTCTGTTAGCTATCCATGCGCTCGAAACAGCAGCTCGTCCAGGAAGTGGTCCGAGCTCGCTGTCTGAATCAAACAGTACTGTCTTGTTCCGCTCAAACCTGCACGCCCGCCACCCGCCTGGTGATATAACACAACGAGATACACTTGTATACAGACTGACTTTCTTTACGTCAATGCGGAACGCTTCTTCAACCACTCATGACATACAGAGATACATCCCCATCCCAGAACAAACTAGTGTCTTCATATGATGACACATATCTCTCCTCCATTACTACAAGACCGAAGTAGTTATACGTGTTAGTCTACATTCACATGTTCCAGGTACATAGTGTCCACATTTCGAGGACTCAAGTTACTGTCATCTAAGGGAAGAAGATGCTTCTGGTACCTGAGGCGGCAACACGGTGAACTGCCTCCCCATCCACCACTGGCAGAGTCCAGGATGCGTCTGGATACTGTCCACACACACACACACACACACACGTGCTGCACGGGGGCATCCCATAACTGGCGTAACACAGCACTTCAGCTTAATCTCATTCAAACCCTCTACTGCCATCTGCGTAGACCCGTGAACTTCCCAGTGAGCTTCGGCGTTGGTCTCGCTTTCTTTTGCACGAGAGAGAGAGAGAGAGAGAGAGAGAGAGAGAGAGAGAGAGAGAGAGAGAGAGAGAGAGAGAGAGAGAGAGAGAGAGAGAGAGAGAGAGAGAGAGAGAGAGAGAGAGAGAGAGAGAGAGAGAGAGAGAGAGAGAGAGACTTTTCACTTGTAGAGTTACGTCGTGAACTGCTATGGCGAAGATGTATGCGGTACTCCAGCCAGCCAGGATTTGCAAGGTATGAGAGAGGAAGGAACAAGAATAGCAAGATAACAGAGAAGGAACAGAGAAACTTTGGAAAGAATATGGCAGACAAGGCTGGAGAAAATCCTTAACTTTTCCGTAGATTCATCCGGAGTAATTGTCATTCAAACAGCAGCAGGTTAAGACGATTCTGATGGAAGCGTTATAAATGGTGATCTAAGGATAGGCGATAAAGTGAACGACAAGTTTAGAGGTGTTTTCACAGCGTAAGACTATAACCCAACACCAGTGACATGGAATACGAATAAGGTACTAATAAACACTGAAATACATGAAGAAGACATATGAAAGATACCAAGTCTCCCTATATTTACAGATATGTGCTGATACACAGGACAAACCTCATCAAATGTTGCTCAAGTTGCCGCTGGGAAATATGGTAAAATGTCAAGGGGAGTACAAGAGAGTGGAAGTCGTGCTTGTCTTTAAGAAAGGAGATCGAGCGGAGGCGCTGAGGCACAGACCAGACTCCTTGAGCAATGTGCTCTGTGAGGTATTGGAAAAGATAATCAGAATACAAATGGATGGCTTCCTGTGGAGGAGAAACTATATTAAGTGAAAGGCAATACGAATTCAGGGAAAGGAGATCATATGTAATGAACCTTTTTAATTTCTGCGAGAGATTTAGAGAAATGAGAAGACTGGATGGCTTGTCTGTAGGTGGATTGCC